>NW_025802963.1:125299-130943 GCF_021613505.1 Equus quagga
CACATGCAAAAGAATGAAAGTAGACCACTACCTTATACCATACACAAAAATTAATTCAAAATGGATTAAAGACTTGAATGTAAGACCTGAAACCATAAAACTCCTAGAAGAAAATATAGTCAGTACAGTCTTTGACATCAGTCGTAGTAGCGTCTTTTCGAATACCATGTCTACTCAGGCAAGGCAAACAAAAGAAAATGGACAAATGGGACTACATCAGACTAAAGAGCTTCTGCAAGGCAAAGGATGCCAGGAACAAAGTGAAAAGACAGCTCACTAACAGGGAGAAAATCATATATTTCTCATATATCTGAGAAGGTTTTAATTTCCAAAATATATAAAGAACTCCTACAACTCAACAACAACAACAAAACAACCTGATCAAAAAATGGGCAGAAGATCTGAACAGATATTTTTCCAAAGAAGACATACAGATGACCAAGAGGCACATGAAAATATTGAAAATAGAAAAAAATTGAAAATAGAAACACTGTATGATCTAGCTAGACCACTACTGGATATTTATCCAAAGAACATGAAATCAACAACTCAAAGAGATTTATTCACCCCTATGCTCATGGCAGCATTATTCACAATAGTCAAGACATGGAAGCAACCCATGTGTCCATCAACTGTTGATTGGATAAAGAAGATGTGGTGTATATATATATATATATATATATATATATATATAAAATGGAATACCATTCAGCCATTAAAAAAGACAAAATCGTCCCATTTACAACAACATGGGAGGAACCTGAGAATATGAGGTTAAGTGAAATAAACCAGAGAAAGACAAACATTGCCTGCGTCCATCATATGTGGCGATAAACAAACAGATGGACAAAGAGAACAGTTTAGTGGTTACCAGAGGTAAAATGGTGGGGGGCAGTGGACGAAAGAGGTAAAGGGGCACATATGCATGGTAAAGGATAAGAAGTAGACTGTTGGAGTTTAGCACGATGCAGTTTATACAGTAGCTTATAAACAATAATGTACACCTGAAATTATGCAATGTTATAAACCACTGTGACCTCAATAAAATAACTGAAGAAAAACCAACAAAAAGTGTTCACAAAACTATACGGAAGATTTTGTAAGGTAATATACATATAATAAATGCAGATACCAAACATGTTAAAGAAGGTTCCTATGATGGAGATGGGAAGGGGTATGGAAATTGAGGAGAAAAAGTAAAATCATTAAAATAAAACAAGAGAGAAGACTTGCCAAAAAAAATCCCTTCGTATGGTAGGATAATGATGCCTGGTGCTCAGCTCAGTGTCTGCAGATAGTAAGACTGTTCAATACATATTGGCCCATTTTGTTGAGGTTATTCAACATTATGAGACTTGTCCAGCTGCACGGCAAATATTGACCAAGTTTCCTCTCAGTTGTGCTCTTCTGAAATGGCCATTCCCCTGTTCTCACTCTAATGCAGAGGCTCTCAGCCAGAGGTGACTTTGCTTTTTCTTGCCCAGGGGACACTGGCAATGTCTGGAGACATTATTGCTTGTCACAATTGGGGGCATTCCGGGCATCTAGTTGATGAAAACCAGGGATGCTGCTAAACACCCTACAATGCACAAATGGCCCCACCACAAAGAATTATCTGGCCCCAAATTTCAATGGTTCCAAGATTGAGAAACCCTTCAACTGAAATCCATCGGCCCTTCTCTGGCCTTGAATGGAGCCTCCAGGAGTTCCCTTGAGTCCACTGACTTGGTCTTGCAGCAGAGATGAGCTTCATGTCCCATGCATCCCTGGAAATCAATCTGAGAATTTGAATTTTCAGATGCATTTTAAAGGAGATATTTATAAAACTAGTGCCAACTTAAATCCCTGGACAATTGCATTGTTTCCATGTCTCTGTACAGAGAAGGGTTTGTTGTTTAATCATTATCATTTTGGGCCAACTCATAGCCAAATATTCCCTCTGGACCTTGTCCAGGAATGTCAAGTGCATGATGTACTTGGTTCTTTCTTTTCACCCATATCTCACCCCTTGTAAGAGGAAGAAAAGGTAGCTTATTCCTATTAAGCTTTCACTGTGTAGCAGGCACCATGCTAGGGTCAGAGAGCGACTGATGGGTTTCAGTTGAAGGGTTTCTCGACCTTGGCCCTATGGGCATCTCGGGCTGGATAACTTGGAGTATTTTACAGGCACGTTGTTTTCACTTGGTCCCTACCCATAGGTGTTGGTATTATCTGCCTTGGATAGAGAAGGAACTGAGATTTAAAGCAGTGCAACAGCTGACTGTCCTGGGGGGAATAGTGCTGCCCCCACCTGCGCATCCACTGCAACCTCAGAGTGTGGCCTGATTGGGAAGAGGGTCCTTGCGGATGTACTTAGTTAAGGATCTGGAGATGAAATCATCCTGGATTTAGGGTGTGCCCTAAATCCAATGACCAGTGCCCTTATAAGCAGAGGAGAGGACACACAGAGATGCTGAGAAGATGCCATGTGAAGACGGAGGCAGAGATTGAAGCGACCCAGCTACACGCCAAGGAGCACAAGGATTGCCGAAAGCCACTAGAATCCAGGAGAGAGGTCTGGGACAATTCCCCCTCAGAGCCCCCAGAACGAATACATGCTGCCAACCGCTCGATTTAGGATTTCTGGCCTCCAGAACTGCGAGAGAATAAATCTCTGTTGTCTTAGACCATCCAGTCGGTGGTGCTTTGTTTCAGCAGCCACAGGAAAATAATACACCAACCCAAGATTACCCTGCAAACAAGTGGTAGAATCAATTTAAAGTCACAGCTGGTGTAACTCCAGAATCCCTGCTTTTCTCTTCATGTCCTACTTTCCAACAAAGAGTAATGGATTGTTCAGGTCCTGCTTCCCTAAGGAAACCGTTGGCTCTTCTGCCCCAATCATGGTGTGTTTATCTCCTCTGCCTGATGACTGTCTTACTGCCTGGCCTGGGGTAGAAGCCACCTCACCAGCCACGGGTCCAGGGTCCCCTTGGATGTCCTTGCCCTGGCGCACCCCCATTCACTCACCTGGCTCTGGCATGCTGGTCCTTTCAGCTGGTTGGTCAACAGCCCCCCGTCTCCACCTCAAGAAGATACCATTCAGGTCGACTCTGGTTTACCTCCAAGAGCTGTTGATTAGTCTGGAACACAAAGTCAACTCAAAGCCACTGGCCCAGGACCTTTAGATCTTCCACCACTGAAGACTATATGGTATCTCCCCAATGTCTTAGCCATTGAAGACCTCCTTCCTTCCATTGGACACTCAGCACTGCTTTTATCTGACCTCCTCTTCTCTTCCAGAATGACCAGGTGGTTCCCTTTCTACTGATGCATCCACAGAGCAGCACATCCCCCTCACTGGCTTTTGGAGTCTCCTGAAAGCAACTTCTGCAATAGGATTGGATCCCTATGTCATGGTTGGCCTTGGGCTTCACACACATTCTTCCTTCGGGACATTTTAGGAAAAAGGCGGTTCCCTCCACTAAACCCACCTTCCCCAGTCAGGCAAGCAGGTCTGCACACAGATAAGGCTTGGCTTCAGGTGGGTTACCGCCTTGTCTTAAATCACCTCCCTCACACCTTAGGATGAAGAGTCTCTACAACCAGTTTTCTGAGTTGACTTTTAAGACTCTTCCTTTTCATATTCTCCTGTTGCTGCTTGTACTTCAGATCTGATGTCCTTTGCTGAAAATGAGAGATGAGAGAAGAGGCATTGTGGTTAGCCGAGTCTCTATAGCCAATAAAAACTTTCTAGCATCTCCCACATATGATGGAGCATGGACGAGTCCTTCCTCCATCAGGCAGAGGAGATCCAGGCCCAGTGAAAATGTTCTGATTTCTTCTAAATTCAGAAGAAAAGAGATGACTCTATGAAAACTGGAGTATGTGTGTTTATACCAAACACAAGCTATAAAATATATTTTTAAATCTATATGTATGTATATATATTTTATAGAAGAAAGAGTCATCGAGGCAAAAGTTCCTCTGGCCCATCCAAGTGACCCTACAATTCTGCCTTTTTGTCTCTTTGCTAGTTTGCTAATCAAATAATGAGTCCTTGAGACCCAGTTCTCAGAGTTCTTGCTCTTTTATTGTCTATTCTGCCCTCACTCGCAACCACAGAGCACCAGGTGCATAGAAAGTGCTCCATAAGTATCTTCTGTCTGAATAAAATCTGAAAGAGAAATATTTAGTGTGATGACATGTCTAAGGTGACAGCGTGATTGACTGCCGAGCTAGGAGTCAAACCCACCCTGACTGATTCCTAGTCATGTGTCCTCTCTATTCTGCCAAGTGAATGGAGGGTTCTCTCCTTCTGCTCTGGCTCTCCAGGCTAGTCTGATTTGATCTCTGAAAACTGCTTCAGAGAATCAGATATTTAGTCTGCCCCAGAAGGAGAGCCAAAGGTGTCTCTGGGCTGTGCCAGGGAGCAGGTCCTAAATCCAATCTCTCAGCAATGGCCAGAGCTCCAGGTCTTCCCAGCTCAGCAGCTGCTATGGAGGTTCAAGCATGGACTTTAAAGTAGATGACGTCCCCTGAGTGTCTTGCATGCTCAGGCGCATGCAGGGCTGACCCACTGAGATAAAACAAATGGTCAGAAGTCCACCTCAGAGCTGGGGGAGATTAAAGATGCATACGCAATCTGTGTTTCCCTCCAAACGCCTTCATAGACTCAGACTCCACAGGATCATGAAAATGAATATAAAATCATCAAGTCTGGGGGCTCTTTCTTGCCTTCAGTGTCTCCTCTCTAATCATGCCTAGACCCCAGACAGCCCCACAATCAGGGGGATTCCAGATTCTCACCCCTACTTGTCCAGGTCTGACAGACACCCTCGTGGCCTTTACACACACTTCCATTCTCCTCATCCTGGGACGCCGTCTTGGTAAAACCTCCCCGGAATCCAGCGTCTTTGGCTAATGAATGTTGCCTTGGCCTTTGGGATGACTGACAAAACTGTGTGAGGAAAGAGGCTCTGGGGGACGGGGTTGCATCAGAAAGTCCCTTTTTTGTCAGAGGGGAAATTAACAACCATGGGAGTTAGAGCCCTGGAGCCTGGAGTTATCCCTTGAGGAGTGTGGGAATCTTATTCCAGGAAGGTGGGAAGCGGTGTGACGGGTGATTGAACTTTCCAGAGATTCCAAATCCAAACTATTGTCTCAGGAAATTCAAGTCTTTATTTGTCCTCCTTTGGGAGAAGGGGGTGTGAGAATCTTTTTTTTCCTTAGCGTCGACACACATGTACGCACACAAAATAACCTTTCTGATCTTCAGAGAATCTCTTCTGAGTGAAATAATGAAGCTGTGACGTTGGAAGGACAGTGAGGAAGTAGCCTAGCTTTCTTATTCTGCCTATTGTAGAGTAATTCTCTTCTGAAATCCATATTCTCTGAGAGTATTCACAGAACTCACAGACACAGACACAAGGGAAATCAGTAAACACTGGAGGTCTTCGTTTCTATTGGGATCTTGGCAAGGTTGCTGAAGAAATGGGAAAGGTCTTAATGTGTATGCAGCGATACCTAGACCAAAATCAGGTGATGAAGCAGAGAGTACACAGGAGCAATGAACCAAGATACAAAGGTAGCTGGGTCCAGAACTGTAAGCTCATAAAGTCATAAACACAGGCAAGACTGATGGCTACACATAAATCATAGTCAA
>NW_025802963.1:130953-133543 GCF_021613505.1 Equus quagga
AAAAAGTCCCACTTGAT
The DNA here is from genome assembly GCF_021613505.1 of Equus quagga. Classification (NCBI taxonomy): domain Eukaryota; kingdom Metazoa; phylum Chordata; class Mammalia; order Perissodactyla; family Equidae; genus Equus; species Equus quagga. Next base: position 130,971 of record NW_025802963.1, read on the forward strand.
TTTGGTGTATGATCCCTTTAACGTATTATTGTATTCAATTTAGTAATATTTTATTGAGGATTTTTGCAACTATTTTCATCAGCTATATTGGCCTGTAATTTTCCTTTTTTTTGTGTTGTCCTTGTCTGGTTTAGTATAAGGGTGATGTTGATCTCATAAAATGAATTAGGAAGTATCTTCTCCTCTTCCGGTTTTGGAATTGTTTGAGTAGGATAGGTGTTAAATCTTGTTTGAATGTTTTGGTGGAATTCACTGGAGAAGCTGTCTGGTCCTGGACTTTTATTTTTTTGGAGGTTTTTGATCACTGTTTCAATCTCTTTCCTAGTGATTGGTCTATTCAGGTTGTCTATTTCTTCTTGGTTCAATTTTGGGAGGTTGTATGTTACTAAGAATTTATCCAATTCTTTTCATTTTTCCAGTTTGCTGGCATGTAGCTTTTCATAATATTTTCTCTTATAATCCTTTGTATTTCTGTGGTATCCATTGTAATTTCTGCTCTTTATTTCTGATTTTACTTATTTGAGTCTTCTCTCTTTGTTTATTAGGGAGTCTTGCTAAGGCTTCTTCAATTTTGTTTGTCATCTCAAAGAGCCATCTCTTAGTTTCATCAATCCTTTATATTGTTTTTTCAGTCTGTATTTCATCTGTGTCTGCTCTTATTTTTATTAGTTCCTTCCTTCTACTGACTTTGGGCTTAATTTGTTGTTCTTTTTCTAGTTCTTCTAGGTATAGTGTAATGTTTGAGATTTTTCTTGTTTCTTGACGGTGGCCTGTATTGCTATAAACTTCTCTCTTTGTACCACTTTTGCTGCATCACCTAAGTTTTGGTATGTTGTGTTTTCATTTTCATTTGTCTCTAGGTATTTTTAATTTTTTTGATTTCTTCATTGATCCAACATTTGTTCAGCAGCATGTTGCTTAGTGTCTACGTATTTGTGACTTTTCCAGCATTCTTCTTGTAGTTGATTTCTAGTTTCATAGCATTGTGTTTGGAAAAGGCACTTTATGATTTCAATCTTCTTGAATTTATTGAGGCACACCTTATTTCCCAATGTAAGATCTATCTTGGGAATGTTCTGTGTGCACTAGAGAAAAGCGTATATTTTCCTGTTTTGGGATGGAATGTTCTGTACATACCTATTAAGTCTTTCTGGTCTAGTGTTTCACTTAAGACCACCGTTTCCTTGTTGACTTTCTGTCTGGGTGACCTATCCGTTGACATAAGTGGGATGTTAATGGATCCCTACTACTATTGTGTTGCTGTGAATTTTCTCCCTTTAGGTCTGTTAATATTTTCTGTATAATTCGGTGCTCCTGTGTTAGGTGTATATATATTAATGTATTATATTTTCTTGGTTAAATCTCCCTTTTATCATTATATAATGCCCATCTTTGTCTCTTGTTATTTTTTTCTCTTGAAGTCTGCTTTGTCTGATGTAAGTATGGCAACACTTGCTTTCTTTTGCTTGCCATTTACCCCAAGCAGCATCTTCTATCCCTTCACTCTGAGCCTATGTTTGTGTTTAGATTTGAGATTTGTTTCCTGAAGTCATCATATTGTTGGATCTTGTTTTTTAATCCATCCAGCCACTCTGTGTCTTTTGATTGGTGTATGAAATCCATTTACATTTAGAATGATTCTTGAATTATGAGGGTTTGATATTGCTATTTTATCTCTTTTCTGGTTGTTCTATATTTCTGTTGTTTATTTTCCCTTGTATTCCTGTCAGACATTTCAGTTTGGTGGTTTTCTGTGATGTTTTTCTCAGTTTCCTCTTTATTTATGATTTGTGACTCTGCTCTGATTTTCTGTTTTCTGGTTACCATGAGGATTGTATAAATGATGTCATAGATGAGATAGTCCATTTTCTGATAGCCTCTTATCCCCATCAGCCTAGCTGGTTCCATCTCGTTCCTCTTCACTTCTATGATTTTGTTGTTACAAATTATTCTTTTTGTGTTATGAGTTTGTGACCAAATTGAGGTGGTTATATTTATTTTTGATACTTTCTTTCCCTTATCCTTTATGTTATAATTAAGTGTTGTCTAACCTCTTCTGACAGAGAGCTGCAATTTTTTGATTTTTTTGTGTCTATTTATCTCCTTGCTTCAAACTTTGTAAACCTTTGACCTTTTGCTTCAGGTAGGAGGGTTCTCTACCTCACTTCTTGTGAGGCAGGTCTCATGGCAATGATCTCCCTCAGCTTTTGTTTGTCTGGGGAAGCTTTTATTTCTCTGTCATATGTGAAGGATAATTTCACTGGATAGAGTGTTCTTGGCTGATAGTTTCTGTCTGTCCGTATTTTGAATATATCATTCTACTTTCCTTTTGCCTGTAAGGTTTCTGCTGAGAAATCTGCTGAAAGCCTGATGGGGGTTCCTTGGTAGGTTATTTTCTTCTCTCTTGCTGCCCTTAATATTTTCTCTTTGTCATTGACTTTTGCCAGTTTTAATATGAAATGCATTGGAGAACGTCTTTTTGCGCTGATGTAAATTAAGAGTTCTATGGGCTTCATGTACTTGTACGTCCAGTTGTTTCCCCAGGTGTGGGAAGTTCTCAGTGATTATTTCTT
>NW_025802964.1:0-5000 GCF_021613505.1 Equus quagga
AAATAACTATCATAGTTATTTTTTCCTGTCTTATTTTTCCACTGAAGCCACTAGATATTTCAATCTTTCTGACTTCCTAACAGAATCCAGTAGTACTTTCCTTTTCTAAGGCCAATGAACTGTTATGTAAGGGTCTTCTATTGCTTTTTCCAAACCCTCCCGGGATTCTGTTTATCTTCTGTTCGTTTTTCACCCCCTGCTTTTCAGATTGCTTTGTTCACTGTCCTTGTAAAATAAATGTGGCTCATTAAAATAACCAGCATTAATGTGTATCTCTTTCACTGCATTTTATTTAAGAAATATGCTGAAGATTTTCTGTATTCTGCATGTGAATCCTTTGTTGAATATTGGAAGTGGGACAATCTCTTCACATCCTGTGACTTGCAAATTCCCTCTCGTAATGTGTCTTATGATGAACCGAAAGCCTAAATTTTAATGAATCCCAGTTTACCAATATTTCTTTTACGGAGAGTGTGTGTGTGTGTGTGTCTTCTTTGAGAAGTTTTTTCTACCCTGTGGTCCTGAGGATGTTTTCTTATGTTGTCTTCTAGAAGTTTCATTATTTTACCTTTCCCCTTTAGGTCAAAGTGTCCAGGAATTGAGTTTTGTGTGTTGTGAGGGTAGGGCTCAAGGTTTCCTTTACATCAATATGCCCGTCTCTACGAGTAATAACAGGCAGCATTGGGACAGGTGGACACAAGCCTGGGAGTTAGGGGTCCTGTATTCTCAGCCTTACCCTCCCTTTAAAGCACCCTCTGAACGTGGGCAGGTGACTTTCCCAGTTCTCCCTCCTCTCAGACTCCTTCCTTCCTCTCTTCCTTCTATCCTTCATTCCTCCCTCCCTCGCTCCCTCCATTCTTTCCTTCCTTCCTTCCATCTATCCACCCGAGCATCTGTCCAGGTATCAATCTGTCCAACTGTCCTCCTGCCTGTTCGCCTGTTTGTCCTTCTTCTCTCCTTCCATCCTCTTTCCTCCCATGTCTCAACTTCTCTTCCTTGTCTTTGTTCTTCCTGCTTTCCCTGTGACCCTCCATTTGTCTGCTCTTCCTCTGTCCATCCAGGTATCCCCTCTATCTGTGCCTCTACCTGTCTCTTTGTTGCGTCTCTCTCTTCTTCAAGCACACTGTCTCTCTTGGGTTCATCTCACTCACAGGCTCGAACATCCCTCTACTCACACAATCCCTCCTTCTGTCACTCACATTTATGGCTCACCTGTGAATGGTTGTCCCAGGACAGCCACTGTTGGAGTGCAGATGAGCCTGTGGGGCTTCACCCACTGTGTGGGGTCTCTGTCTCTCCCAGACGACAGCCCTTTGCACAGCTCCTGAGCCGGGCAGCATGTTCCTGCCTACTTCCTCCTTGCTTGAGCAACCAGAAGACACCACAGGCCTAGGGGGCCCCTCTTCCTTCCCCAGAGGAGCTCTCCAGCCCCACACCTCAACTGACCAATTCTTACTGGGCAGCTGGGAAGCCGAGGTGTGCAATTCTGCTTTGAGGGCAAGCATGCTGATCACAAGGATTAGACCAATATTTCAATCTGATGCAGCCCTCAGAGAGCCCCTGGTCTTGTGAAAGTCACAGAAAATTCTAATACAAGGTGGGAGGTTTTGAGGAGAAGCACCTGGCATCCTTTGGGTGGGAAGGGCTCTCTGGAGGAAGTTTTGCCCAATTGGGGTCTTTAAGAAGGAGTAGGAGTTATATACGGAAATAAGGTGTGGAGCGTGTTCCTGGCAGAGGAAATTGCATGAGCAATGGCCCTGTAGGCAAAAACAGCATAGTGTACGGGAGAAGTGACAGGAATTTGGTTTGCCTGAAGCACAAAGCCTAACTCAGAGTGAATGCATCAATGAGGCTGAAGAGTCAGCAGGAGCCAGATGTGCAAGGGCTTTGAGTGCCAGGTCAAGAAGTTTGAACTTAACCCTGAAGGCCTTAGGGAACCATGGGTGATGCTAGAGCAGGAGTGTTCCAGTGAGATCTTCATTTCAGAAAAATGCTTCTAATGTTCAAGGCAGAGAACATCCTTTAGACAACGCATCCAGTGAGCATGTTAGGGTGTTGGTTCCGGTGAGAAAAGATCAGACCTACCTGGGACGTGAATGAACAGAAGGAATGCATTGAGGAGCAATCTGTAAGTGCAATTGGTGTTACTGGCAGGTGAGGGAGGAGGAGCTGAGAGATATGCTGGCTTCAACTTGGATGAGCACAGCATTGGATGGTGGTTCCACTGGGAGCAAAGGCAACAGATGATACTGAGTTCAGGCTTCTGATCTGGTCTCAGGCCAGCTCTCAGTGATGGCCATCTCTCTCCCTCTCTTCTTGCAGCCAAGGGGCACGACCTGCAGGCCCTCACACTCAACTCCACCATCTCCAACATCCAGTATTTGACAGACATGAGCAAGGGCTCAGCCACATTGAACTCCACTGAGAGAGTCCTGCAGCACCTGATGAGACCCTGGTGCCAGCAGCTCCTGGCAGGATGAGTCCCAGCCAGCCGTACCCCACCTGCTGTCTCTCCTGCTCGTCCTCCTCCTGCCTCCTCCCCTGCTTGGATCCTTGTTCAAGAAGAGCAGCCTGGGCCCCTTGTCTTGGGCTGTAGACTGATCTCCCTCAGGGAAGTCCCTTTTCTGAGCATTTGAGAGTCATGAACACTTTCGGTGACCACCCCAGTTTTCACTCTTCCCACTGACTGCCAATTTGCTCCTCCCTCCCTCTGGCCCCCATTATCAGAGAATTCAGGACATCTCTCTAGAGTCCCCACATTCCTCTCTCCCCCGGCCTGCAGAGGAAGGGGCAGCCTCCAGCATGGAAGCTGTCTGCACCTACCACCCTGACCCCATGGCTCATGATGGAGAGTGTGACAGAGACCCCATGTGACAGAGAGCAGCATTCCTGGGTGCTGAACCAGCTGATCCACCATGTGACCCCGAGGGGCCTCTACTCCCTGGTCAGGGACAGCCTTTTTGTCAGTGGTGAGTGTTCGTGCTGAGCTGGATTGACAGTGATCGTTACTTATGCCTGTTCTGCTTTATTTCCTCTCTAACACGTCAGCCCAGGTTCTGAGTGGGGGACACAGAAACCGCATATGTATAAAGTTTCAACTTACAAATGGAGACTATGTAAATGGATTTGTTGATCCCAATAAAAAAAATGTGAACTATCTCACTATTAATTTTTATATAGATTGCCTGGACAAATGGTAATATCTTGGTTATAATGGGTTTAAATATACTATTAAAATTAGTTTCACTTGTTTATTTTTAGTTTTTTAAATGTGGGTATTTAAAAAAAGTTTAAATTTCATAAGATAGAGTGTGAAATTCTACTGTTGGACAGCACTGTTCAAGACATGAAAATAAAGCCCAGAGAAAGTGGTTAGGGACAATTTTTCCAAGGAAAGAAGTCAATCTGACCCACGTGGCAAGATGCAGAGAACAGTCTCATACACACATACACACACACACACACTTAGAAAGCAAGACCAACATCATCATAGAGTTGAACCACTACTTCTCAAGTGGCAAGAGGTTGCAGTCCTACATTGCAGCCAAGATCCCAGAGACGTTTTCGGTGGGTGTGATTGAAGGAAGGGGCCCAGGTAAGGGAACCTTGAGGAGGTGACCTCACTTCCTTGGAGACAGACCCCAACAGAACTCAGCACACTGGTCTCCAGGCGCCCACATTCTAGACATAGCATCCTATTGAGCCCACTTGAGTGGTGACACTGAAGACAAGAGGATGTTCTCCTGTTGTCTCCCGAGTTGTGGAGGCTCCGGCTTCAGGAAAGCCAAGAGAAAGAGACTTTTCAGTCACTATAGACACTGGCTTGGCCCTCACCTGCACCACCTCTGTCCAACTGGCAGGAGGAGCACTCAGGTAACACAGGGAAAGCCAACCGGGTTAGGCCACAACTGGATGCCACCTGCACACCACTTTGAGGCTCCTTGTGTGTCGGGGGGGAGTGGAGTGAGGGACAGCGCTGCGGAGTGGGGACCCACCGTGAGCATGAGACATTTGCTTGGCCTTAGAACCCTGGCAGTGTGTCATGTTCCCAGCCTAGGTGGTGGCTAGCAGGATGGGAGAGTGGGTGCTGGGGACCAAACTGCTCTACCCATAGGTTAGTCCCGAGCCATCCAGGTGTCATCTCATTCCCTCCTTGGCTGGAGGTCTATGCAGACGCTGCTGGGTACCTGATCTGTGCTGGGGTTTCCTCCTGTGGCCAAGCCGAGGCAGGCCCCTGAAACCTCCCGGCCTGGCTCTCGGGCACTGTCTTTGCAGAGCTGCATGCAGGAGGTGGTGGAAGAGCTGGCGGATGGCTTCGGGTACTCCATCTCCCTGGACAGGGGCCAGCTGCACCGCGCCACCATCAATAACCAGGGCTGCTCTGAGGTGAGAGTGGGCACAGAGGGGTCTTCCCACCCAGGCCCCTGAGATGACCAGGGCAGGCCCAGAATCCAACCTCAAACTGCCTTTCTCCTGGGACCTTAACAGGGCTGTCTCCCATGAGTGTCCCACAGTCCCAAAGGAATCTGGACTTCCGCTCCTCCCCACCAGCTGCATAGGAGGGTAGGAGGGCAGTCTTTGCATTTCCCTAGGAAGATTAGAGAAAACGTTGTTGTCGTTGTCACTTCCCAATAGGCCCTGAGTATCTTTGAATTTTGCCTTTTTTTGGAAAATGGAACCTCGACAACGAGGGTCTCCAAACTCCCTTTAATGTAAGAGAAATAACTATCAGTGTGTTTTGGAAGTCAAAGGGATTCTCAGAGTGTGTCACTGCCTTGTACACTGTTTCCAGACCTGGGAGGGGTGGGGTGGCTGCATAACGTTTCCCTCCAGGTGGGGGCCCACTGAAGCCTCAGGCAGTTAGATGGGCTGGCCCTCGGCCCTCACTTTGGGTGGTTCTCAGCTCTGACCCACAGGACCTAGAGAAGCCACTTGGCATGACTAAGCCTCTGCTCTCCTCTGTGGAGAGGGGGTGTCTGTTGAGGATTCACTGGGCTGGT
>NW_025802965.1:0-3362 GCF_021613505.1 Equus quagga
CCAGGCCCATATTTCCAAGTGGCTTTATTTCCAGAAAGTCAACCTAATTCCTCAAAGGCAGTATTGTCATATCTGAGTCTGTATCTTTCTCTCAAACATGACATTCCAGTCAAAGTTTTGCTAAGATAACAAATGTGTCCTGTTATAAGGAGAACAGATTCCTATTGAACTCATGCAAATAACTATATTGCCATGAAATAACCATACTCACTCACAAAGGGTTTCCAAATTATGGAGGGATCAGGTCGGGAGAAAAAGGTAAATGTTTCAGTTTTGCTCACCAAGGTATAATTTCACCTATTGCTATAAGACATGGTTAGCATAAGAGAACAGATTTCCTTAAATCTGAGAAAACAAAACACATCAAAAACAATATTTCAAACAAAAGTCGTAAAAAAATTTGTAGTCATCCTCAGTTCATTCAGTCCTGCATAACCGGTTCTTGATCTTAATCTCTGTTAGCAGTTTTGTTTTTTAATATTAAAACTCATTTGCTTAATTGGATTTACTTTAATCTCAGTCTATGTGACCAGGCATAAAACTCCTTTCAGAATTTCTCCTTCACAAACCTTCTACAACTTTCTTTTTGCCTTCAGAATTTGTCCCATGCTTTCTTTCTTCCCTTCTAGTACATTAGGACAAATTTATCTTTCTTAACCAACCAAACAAAAATATTTCCATTCTTTATACCTTCTTTACTGAAAACTTACATTTTAACTTTCCTTGAATGCAGAGCTGTTTTCCTTATTAATTTCCAATAGCTTTAATTACATATGTTAATTAGAACTTTTAACCATTAACAGACCCTCGTAAACACTAAAAGGTAAGCAATTACAAATTGTCTTTTAGATCAGCATTCTAAACACTTCATAATTTCTAGGAACACATCACTTTACAGTAAAAGACCCAAAGACTTTTAGCATCTCTGCAATAAAACCAAAAGCAGATAAACTTAGATGTTTAGCAACGTTTGTTCTATCCAATCCAAAAATTACCCAGATACTCAGATTTTTATCATTTAACTTGACTTGGCAAAACCAAAAAGAATTTCAAAGGTTTTTTTTTTTTTCCCCAAGTATACAGACCATAAAACAGTTATTGTACCCACTTTTATCTATTTAAACCGTTTGTTTCCAACAGTTATGTTCAGATTACCTATGAAAACCTCATGAGACATGAGACAAAACTGGCCCTCATTTAAAGCTATTATTTTGCTGACGAATTTCTGACAACATGAACTTATTTGACTAGTAAACCCAGGCTGCATGCCTGCGTCGTATGCAAATACCGACAACTCTGACAACAAGACTATTTTCAATCAAACCAACAAACTTAAACAAGCTTTCATTTACCAAAGGTTAATTCACAAGACGTTAACTTTGAAAGGTACTGGGTTAATTTCTACTACATTTAGAATTTATGTAAGCACTTACTTTAAGCCAAAACTCTTCATTTCTCAGAAACTGGGTTTTAACTCAAATTACATTCCAGGTTGATCTACCTGTCCAACTGCATCACAAAGGCACAGAGAAACCCAAGTCTTCGATTTTACAGAAGGTCCAGGTTCTGGTCAGGTCCAGCCTGAACTTAACCTCGACTTGGTGACAACAGAAGAGATGATGAGCAAAACAGACAAAGAAAAGAAGAGATGAGATCAGACCTCGCCCTCATGGCCTCTTCCAGAGAGTTATCAAGATAAAGAGTCACACAATAGTTCCCATGCTGGGCTCACAACCCCAGCAGGACAGTTCACAGAATAAATCACAGGTCTCCTACCCTTATAACTGACTCAGTAGGTGACTAAAATACTCAATGAGTCAACTGTCAAGAGAGGGCACCCCACTTAGGGTTGCTGGGGTGATCAGGCCCAGAAACCCAAAGTTGGGGCTCCCAGGAGTGGAGCCTTTGACTCTTTGAGGATCTCTTTGTTTCCCGGTTGCAAAGCTAAAAAGGAGGCGAAAATGGCCATTGTAACTCTAAGAGAGATGAAGACATTTGGGTTAGTTCTATTCATAAAAATTTTTGTAAGTGCTTACTTTAAGTTAATGGAATAGAGCTCTTTAGAAAAGACGGAGATGAGCTCTGAGATTCCAAAGGCAGCTGCAGAGGAGATGGAAGGGATAAGCGGGCTGGGACGGTTTCTGGCTTCTTATCCTTTTTAAATTCAGATACAGTCTCTGCCAATTTACCGTTAGTCTCCTGTAAAGAATTCACTTTATCATTATTACGTTTTGAAGCCTCTAAATGCCAATCATAATAAGCTTCCCATTCTTTTGCTTTAGTTTTAGAGCCGGCTCTTTCTCCTTGTGCGTGCAAATACAGTAGCTTTGAGATATCGAACGTTCCCCACTTTGGCCACTTAAGTCATTCTTAGTTAATCCTTCCCATTTTGTTAGATACTTGCAAGCATTGTTTCCATACAGGAAACCAGCTGGAGTTCCATTGGGAGGTCGTCCATCCGGGAGCTGGCCGGCTTTAAAAAGCACGGTTTTCCCATTTTCTTTTTGCTTGTCTTTTTCTTTTTTTTAAATAAAGTCTGAACAACTTCTAAGGACAGTGTAGTGGGTCAGAAGTATGCTGCTTGTGAGTGTTACTCCCCATAGAAAGGTCGTAAACACTCTCTTACGTGCCTCGGTTTTTCCCTCCGGCCGCCTAATACTGCCGTGGGAGCTCGGAGCGTGGGGTGATCAGCCCTTATGTGCCTGTCCCCGGACGAGCCTGTCATTAATTACCGTGAATGAGAGTGGAGTTCCCTATGGGACCGCTGCACATCGCGAGGATTGATCCTCTGACACTCCCGCTGAGGTCCTTAGTCACCTAAGGGCGCCTTTTGGTAAAGGCCGGGAGGAGCAAGTGTCCCTTTTCTTCAGAGCTGAAGACATTCAGTCTCTCATTTCTCTATCGAGCAGTTTGTTCAGACTCTATAAACACAATTCTTTCTAATTCAAAGCCAAATTAAAAGGACAACCAACCCAGCTCACTCCAAGCTCCTCTAAGCCCCTGAGGCTTAGGAATTTTCTCTAGGTTTTTCTCCACCTAGGAACTGTACCGGTACCCCTCAAAACCTCTAGTCTCAAGACCTTACCCAGCTCATATAAACTCTTGGACCATCAACTTAAAGTAAGGAGGTCCGGGTTTCAGGAGAACTCACCAAGGTCACCTGAAGAATGCAGTGATCCGGGGGGCTCAATGGGCCCTTATTGGTACCGAATGCCGGTTCAGTGTAGATTCCAGGTGGCCTCCGGTGGGTGTCTCTGAAATCCTGCCGCGACTACGCCAAGAGCTGTGGACGAAAATAATCCATATCCAATCTATAAATGAAAATTTGGGTGAGTTTATTCTGAGCTTAAATCTGAGGATTA
>NW_025802966.1:0-2353 GCF_021613505.1 Equus quagga
ACAGGGTGGCTTGAAAAGCATTGCTAGGTCTGTGCCCAGGATCTGAACCTGTAAACCTCAGGCCACCAAAGTGGAGCACATGAACTTAACCACTATGCCACCAGGCTGGCCCCTATCACACCCATTTAACCTACCTTTTTCTCCAGCCATTGATACAGCAACCAGCTGCTAACAATTATAGCCTGACAACAACTTAATCCTACCGATCCCCTCACAACACCTCTTCACACCAGTGTGTCTCTTGCTTTCTCTCCTGATACTTGCTGCCTTAGACACTTAGAAGACCCTGCTTCATTAGATTCTGATGTGTACATACACCTGGAAAGATGAAGGAATTAACCTACCTTAAGGAAACCTTGGATCATTAGTAGATAGAAGCCAGTGGATAAATGATGATCAGCTTAACACAATCTTGGATTAACTTTCTTTCCTCCCCTTTGTCACTCTCCCCATTTACTGCCTCCCGTATGTTTTCCAAAATAAAGTACCTACACACAAGCCCTTCTCTTACCCTCTGCTTTCTGGAAACCTCAGGCTAGGAAGCCTACCTCCACTTATCACTGGGCACACCCAAGAACCAAGAACCTGGGGTATTTTGAGTAAATTCTCATTAATGTAGTCCACATACTTGTTGAGCACCTGCCAGTTGAAGATCCTGTAAGACAGGTCATGTCCCAAGGACTCTCCATTTACTAACAACTATACTCTTTCCATCTATTCCTCTTCCTTCTTAAGCTGGATTATTATTATCATTACACATTGCTAATATTTAGTAACTCCCTACTGTCTCAGCCAGTGGATTATCCTATGAAACATTTTCTTTATTTTAGAGATAAGATCCTGAGGCTTAAAGGAATGAAAAAAATGACACTAAGTTCTCACTACTAGTAAACATTGAAGCCAAATTCAAATCTAGCTTTTTCTGGCTCAGATTCAATAGCAATAACAAACTATATTACTTCTCGGTTGACAATATCATTGTTCAATATGAAAGAGACACTGTGACTCATGACAATTTCATTTTTATAACAATCCCTTGAGATATATTTATGCTTTCTGTGGTTGTTTCACTAAACAACTCTACAATAAAATTCAAGAACAATTCCACAATAAAGAGGATGTTCCAGTTATATATACACATATATGAAATCCAATCTGAAACTAGAAGTTACAATCATTAACTAAGCTTCCAAGGTTCTATCATTTTTCATATATGCTGATTAAAGAAAATGAAACCTTAAGTCTCTTTGCTCCAGGAAGACCCAGATCCAACTTAGCTGACACAGTCTCTGCACATGAGTCTGAATCAGAGTAAATCCTTTATTCCATTTTTCCTTGTGAAAGGGTGTTCACAGATGAAACAAAGAATTCTAAAGAATAATGAAAATATCAATAAAACAACTCAGTTAGTTTACACTGTGTACCATCAAGGTGCTAGGTATGTTGCATGCATGATTGCATTTATTTTTCATATCACATGAGATATGTACTATCACAAATGCTATCTTGAGGATGAGGAAACTGAGACTTGGAGACATTAAACATCTCATCTAAAATGATTGGGGATTAGGAATCCAGGTAATCTCATTTCATAACACGAGTTTTTACCCATTACACTATACCACTGAAGATGTGAACAGTGGCTTCACTAGTGACAAATAAAAATGGCAAGCAATAGGATATATTGGAGTATATGAGGAAGCCATTTGGTATAAACCTAATTTGGCCTGACTTTGTTTTCTCCAAAAGGGCCTAACTGTGGCTGTTGAGCACGCATTGTATATCTACTTAGACATGTCCTAAGGCCAGAACAAAGGCCCTTGACATAAAGGTGCAACTTCCCCCCACATTGGCATTCCCTTAGGGATAAGCATCTTTCCTGAGGCTAGGAACTGATTGCTCCACTCACCTTTGACCACCCAGCTCACCTGTGACCAGTCATCTGGAGACAACAGACTGCCACCCTGCTGTGTTCAGTGAGACAGAAGGCCTACCTGCTGTGTCCATCAATCGCTGTACCGACAGAGCAGCCTTGCGACTATGGTAAAAGGGACATTTCAATCTTATGTAAAACATCCTCTCTGGGAGTATATAACCACTCTGTGCACCCCACTTCTTTGATGCCCTTTCTTCCTTCGGGAAGAAAGGCCCCGGGTTATAATCCTCAGATTTAAGCTCAGAATAAACTCACCCGAATTTTCATTTATAGATTGGTTATGGATTATTTTTGTGGACACTAGCTAAACTCAATTGTTGCTGCCACCAAATGATATGGTAAAAGAACTGCTTCAGGAGCATAGGGGTACTTAAGCAGAGGCTGTCTGTCCCTTGGTGAGAATATATTAGGGACTAT
>NW_025802966.1:2363-2988 GCF_021613505.1 Equus quagga
TGTATTTGTTTTACTCTAGATAAAAGTATATAAAAGTATGATAATATACTAGTATTTTAACTTGGTATGTATGCGCATTGTGTCAGTTATCTATGAATATTCCTTCATTTTAATTTCTATATATTATTTCATTTTATGGTTACACCATAATTCCTTTAATCAGCCCAGTTTTGCTTGAAATTTATATTATTTCCAATATTCTGCCTTATGCACAATGCTGCAATGAACATCACTTATAGACTCTTTACTTACTGGTTTGACTATTTCTGTTGGAGTAATTCATGTCACCATCACGTCAAAAGACATGCATATGTTTAACTTTGGTAGATTCTGTAACATTAGTCTCTCAAAATCCTGAGCAGTCTCATTTCCATCGATAGTTTCATTGACAGCATAAGCAATAAAGATATTATCAGTATCTGATAAAGCTAAATTAAATGCAATGTAATGTCTATATAGTCTATGAATGGATTTCCATATCTAACTAATAATAATAAATAATTTAGTATATGCTCTCTACCAGTAACTTTATTAGTACTTTATACATGTTGTCTCATTTAATCTTCACATCTGGCTATGTTTGCACACCTTTTATGGCTGAGAAAAAGCAGAATATTTAATTTTC
>NW_025802967.1:0-1318 GCF_021613505.1 Equus quagga
GAAGGACCTTGTGCAAACTAACGATGATCAAAAGCCACAGACTGGAAGTATCATTGACTCAAACCTCCGATCTGAAGTCCACCGTCAAATAAAACAGAAATATTTTTGTGAATAAGTTGAACCACTTCGCTGCCCGAGCACCTGAAGTTTTTGGCTCTGGGAGCAGGTCCACCTATTATTTGAGGGGTGAGAAGTGAGTAGTCTCACTAGGGCATCTGTCCCCAGCTGTTCCTTGCGATAGGGGTCAGCCTGGAGCTTGGAGGACACGGAAGCACCAGAACAGTGAGGAGCTCTCCTGCAGTGAGGGGCACTTTGCTGGAGCGAGGAAGACTGCAATGATCACCTGGAGAAGAAAGTCCCCCACGCGGCCCCCATCCCCAACCCAAGACCTGGCATCAACTTCCTTCCGCACCTCGTCCCTCCCTTCTCTGGGCCCTCTCTCCCCTACAAAGAGTTCCTGGCTTGTTCTGCGCCATGCTCTCCTCATGGCTCATCTCCTCTCCCTGGACCGCTGCCCCGGGCTCCGCCCGTTCTCCCCTCCTCTGCCCCCAGTCCACGATGGCTTCCAGAGAGAACTTTCTGAAACACACACGAGGTATGCAGTGATCACACCCAGGGTGCAAATCCCAGCGCTTGCTGTGTGTCTCTGAGGAATACTTCCCGACTCTGAGTCTCCTCGCCCCAAATGAAAAATGAAAGTACTCAGAGAAGCGCCTTCAGGGGCTCGGTGAGGATTCATGTCAAGGGCTCAGAGTCCACCTAGTAAGCGGGGTTACCACTGAGTTGATATTGTTTTTGGCCTTGTGAGCTGTTTGTTCTCATCCTTGTGTACCAGGCGGCACCCACTGGTCCCTTTCTCAACTTTGGGCTCTGACCCCAGTGGGGCCTTAGTACCTGTGGTAATGTCACAAAGCAGTTCCCCCAGAGGCTGACCCAAGCCCCACACTCTCCTCAAGCCCCTGCCTCACCTCACCCCTACAGCCCACCTTCCCACCTCCTGATTGGCAGAAAGGCCTTGCATCTCAGGACTGGGCTCCCCGTCTCCTCTGACATATAGACACATTTCTGTCCACTCTGGTCTCCCAGAGGATGGGTCACACACAGGTGCTGAGCAGACATCATAACTCACAGGAGTGCATCCAGCGCACCCTCTGCCTCCCCAGTGTCTCCCCTCCCGGTTAGCAGGGGCCACCTTCCCCCAGCCCAGGGTACAACAGCAGAGGCAAGACACACCCAAGGCAGCGTTTCTCCACTTCTGCACTATTGACATCTGGAGCTGGATGGTTCCATGCAGCTGGGGCTTCCTGTGAAGTGCACA
>NW_025802968.1:0-13237 GCF_021613505.1 Equus quagga
CAGGTGTCCCGGACAGCCTCGGCACTTATCAGGAAGGTGATGTGTATTGAGTCCAGTGGAGACAGTCAAACAAAGCTGGGGGTTGTCCCTGCCTCGGGGGGAATGTGCATGGGAATGGGGAGTGGGACTTGAGGGGCACTGGGATGGGTGGATGATGGCCCTTCTGGTGGGCATGTGTGGGCTGCCTTCTGGAGCTTGGAGGAAGTGAGACAGGGCTGGGAGCAAATGTCCCCTCCCTTCCCCACAGTCCTGAGTCCGGGGTCATCCTGGACTGGGTGCATTCAGTGGACACAGACAAAACCCAGGGACTCCCATAAGCCTCAGGCCAGATGCTCTGCTTCCTGAGCTCCAGTTCTGATCTCACCCTGCCTGGGCCTATGGGGGACTGTGGACGCTGAGCTGGGGTGTGGCAGGACCGGGTGACACTCCGCATCTTCTGCAGGAGCTGTTCAAGACGTTGGTGCCCGCCCACTGCCTCGGCTCCATCTGGTCTGAGTGCGACAACAGGGAACGCGAGTCCCTGGCACCCACCGTCCGTGACACTGTGATGCACGACAACACCGTGGCCAATTGCATCCTCATCACCTGCCTTGGGGACGCGAGCATGACAGCACAGGACAGGGCCAGGGTGGTTGAGCTGTGGATCAGGGTGGCTGAGGTAAGCATTGGCACGCCCTGTCTGGATGCATGGGAATTGCCTCTTGTTTCTCAGCTCTCAGGATTGAAGTCTGGGGTCTTAGTCCCTGGACTGTCCCTTGACCCTCATGCCAGGGCCACGTTGACCTTGACTTGAGATCCCAGTGGGGACAAGCTCAATTCCTTGTGAGCAGTGTTATTCATCGTGTGGCAGGTGTGCCCTCCCTGGCTTCCCTGGGCATGTGTGTCCCCCAGGACAGGAGAAGTCCGTGAGGGGACAGAAACCAGAGGCAGCAGAGCTTCAGCTCCACCTCACGGCTCCATCTCTTTGCTTCCCCAGGAGTGCCGAGGCCTCGGGAACTTCTGTTCCCTCCACACAATCCTTTCTGCCCTGCAGAGCCCTGCCATTGCCTGTCTCCAAGACACCTGGGGACAAGTTTCCAGGTGGGTAGTGGGTAGTCTGCTCTCCAGCCAAGCACCATGAGGGTGAGGTGGCCCAGGCAACCTCATTTGGGCCGGCATGTCCCCCAACGTCAGCTGAGACCACCTGGGAGACAGCGAACACCGGGCACAGGGACTGACCTGGGTGCTGGGTCTCTGACTCTCTCAGTGCCCTTAGGCCAGCAGTTCCATCCCAGGGATTCATTTCCTTCCAGACCAGATCCTGGCTTGAGCCCAGGTGGAGATTGTCAGGTGTTTCCTTTGCAGCAACAGAAGCCTCTATGCAGCTGAAACCAACACTGTTCCAAGGAGATCTGTTTGGGACATCTGGGAATGGAGGCCCCAAGGGACAAGAGGAGAGGCCCCTCCACAGTCCCATGGGGACCTTAGAGCTCAGAGCACCCCAGAGAAATCCCTCATCCAGGCCCCAGGCAGTTTGGATCTGCTGGGTTCTCAAACAAATGGGACTTGCCTTCAAGCATCCTACAGTTTTGCTTTCTTTCTTTCTTTCTTTCTTTCCCCACCCCACAGGGAGAGTTCTCGAACCTGGAAGAAGTGGGTCAGGAGAGAGAAACGCATGAGCAGGGAGCTGCTAGTGCAGGTAACCTGGAGGCTGGAGATCTGGAAGGAGGCCAGAAGGAGAGGGGAGGGGAACATCCTGAGGGGATCCTAGGAGGTGAGGCTATGGCAAGGCTTGGCCCAGGCTGGGGGTCAGAGAGCCCTGTGAGGGTGGGGCAGGCTGGGGCCATTCGGCCAGGTCCCCCAAGACACCCTGCCCTCCCCCTCCCTGTCTGTTCAGCTGGGGTCTGGATGCACCCCTGGAGTCCAGAGGTCGGGGCCTTGGTCAGATTTGGAGCCAGGGGTGGGGTGAAGGTAGCGGGGACAGGGCCTGTAGCTGGCACAGGGAGCAGCCTCTCCCAGTGGGTCCTTGAGCCAGTCACTGCCCCTCTGGGGGCCTCCGTCTCCTCCTCTGGGAAGTGGAGGGAAATGATCAGCGGTGCAGGCCTCCCAGGGGGGTGCTACCATCCAAGGGAGGACAGGAACGGGAGGAGATTTGTGCCGGTTCCTCCTCGAGAGGTGAGGGGAGAGCAGTGATGACACGCAGATGACTCTGAGTCCTCAGGAGACTCCTGGAAGCAGGTGACATTCTCCTCACACTTTTCAGCTGAGGAAAGAGGGCCAGGGAGGCCTGGGCAGGCCCAAGGTCACACAGGACTGAGTCCTGGAGCTGGGACTGGTCTAGAATCAGAGCACCCTGCAGTTTGGAGCAGCAGAGGCAGCAGGGGACTGGAGCCGATGGCCAGGGTCTGAGATCAGGGGCCTTGGGGGGACATGTGGAGGGGAGTATGGGAACACTGACCCTGTCTTCGGCCCCAACAGGAGGCGACCTCCGTGTTAAAGACTGCAGAGAGGGCACGCCAGGGAGCCCAGGAGAGGCAGCGGCAGCAGGTGAGGGTGACTGTGGGGGAGGGGCGTAGGAGTCAGAGGAGAGGGGGTGCCTCCTCCCAGCTGGAGGCCTCCCTCAGGAGAGGGGCCTTCCTCCTCAGGCGAATCTGCTGTGGCTGCCAAGCATGATGGGCCTGCAGTGGCAGTGAGCAGGAGGAGGCCTGGAAGGGCTGGCAGCAGGGCAGATTTGGGGTGGGGAAGGGCAGGGGCCACTGCCCCTAGGAGGCGCCAACAGCCATCCCTGGGACTTGACTGATGGAGTTTGGTGTTCCTGGAGGGGAGCAGGGGAGGGAATTGTGTGTGTTGGGGTGTCCCGAGGATCCTAGGCTGCTCTGTGTGGGGGCGTGTGGTGGGCAGGAGGCTGGGCTGAAGGGTTTCAGGGGAAGGTTCATGGGGGCACCTGAGAGCGGGAGCTCATCACCATGCCCATCCTGATGGCGACACAGGGTGTCGTCCCCTCCCTGGTGACGTTCTTCCGTTCCCTGGAGCTGCTGGACGGTACGATGGAGGATTATGTGGAGGTGAGTGAGCCCGGAGGTGGGTCCAGGGGCTCAGGCTCCTGAGGGTGGGGAGGAGAGAGTCCTGTCCTGAGCCCTGAGCTCTCTGCATTTGGCAAAGGTCCTCTCAGCAGGGGCTCCAGCCTCGTGTGGGAGTTGGGGTGTCAGGCCCATCTCCCCAGTGGGTGATGCAGGCTCTGCATAAGCCACCGTCCAGGTTCCCTGGGCTGCTGAGGCTCAGAGCTGCCTGACTGTGTGGCCCCAGGAGGTGGTGTCTGAGCTGGACTCAGCCTCTCCCTCTGGCCCTGCCAGTGAGGGAAGAGAAGTCGGGCCCCTCCCAGTCAGGAAGCACATCAGTGGCTGAGCTGTCCCTTCCTGCCTGAGGCCTGAGTCTCCCCACGTGTCATCAGAGAGGTTTGGGTTACAAGGTCTCTTGCCTCAGTTGCTCTGTGCCCCCTGCTCTGGAGCCCAGAGACTGGCCCAGGTCCAAGTCTGGGCTCTGGATGGGCCTGCCCACTGGCAGTAGAGCAGCATTGCAAGAGCTGTGGATGGGGGCTAGTGCTGGCCAAGGGGGCTGTTTCTGATGGACTGCGGCTGTCTGCTTTCCAGGGCAATGTGCTCAACTGTCGGAAATGGAATGAAGTAAGCGGCTGCGGCCTCCCGGTGGGGAGGGTGGGGGTTGGAAATCAGAGACCCCCCCGCAGTGGGCAGGACCCCCTCTGGCCCAATCCCCAGGGTGGAACATTTATTTGCACAGTTCGATATACAGAGCTAGGGATCCTATGGCATTGGTGGGTGGGGGAAGGGCTGGCATCAAAGACTTCTTCCTGGAGGAGGAGCTATTTTGAGCCAAGTGTGAGAGCAGTCAAGCCCTGACTGGAATCACAGGGAGGGAGGGTTCCCAAGTGGGCAAAGGCCCCAGACTGGCCCCTTGCCCCTTCCTCACCCCCTCCACGAGCCCTGCAGGGTCCCCCACTCAGGCCCTGTAGGCATCCTGTACTTGCTCTGTCCTAGCAATTCAAACTGATGGAGGAGATCAAGCTGCTCCAGGAGGCTGCAAATCTGTACACCGTGCAGCCCGACGAGCAATTTGGGGCCTGGTTCCAGGCCGTGGAGCCCCTGAGCAAGGAGGAGAGGTGAGTCGGGTCAGGAGTTGGGGGAGGGCAGGGCAGACTCTCTCTGCTGACCAGCTCCAGAACCCATGGCCATGGCTCCATGGTCAGCCTCAGATCTGGTTGCATGGCGACCCCTGGGGCCCTTCGACTCCAGCTGCTGGCAGGCTCCAGGATGCACATGTGATGTGTGGCTCCTGAGAGCTCCCAGCTCTGCTCTGTCCTGTAGCTACAGCCTGTCCTGCCAGCTGGAGCCCAGATACCACTGGGTCAGAAAGATTCGACTCTTCTTCAAACACAAGAAGAACCGCTCAGGGCAGAGTGAGTATCAAGACCGGCAGTGGCTGAATCCACGGGCTCAGGAAACATTCAGGCTGAGTGTGGGCCTGGGGAGGCAGACAGCTGGCCCTGGGTTCCAGCTCCACTGCTGAGCAGTCCTGTCCTGGGCGGTTGCACTCACATTCCTGGGATTGGTTTCCTCCTCTGTGAAATGGGTGACGCTAAATATCAGCCCCTGTGTCAGGGACAGATGGGGTGCTGTTGGCTGACTGAGCACTGAGCACAGGGCTGGAGCACAGAGAGCAGTGGGGGCCGGGATGGGGTGTGCACTGTGGTTCCAGGGCAGGCCACTCAGGAAATGCCTCTCTTTCTCCAGACACCAGACCCCCACCCAAGGGCCCAGTGGGGGTGGTCGATGACCCTCCTGAGACCAGCTGAGCTACAGCGGGGACACAGCATTGACACTCAGGGTGCACAGGGCCACCTCCCCTGATTCTGATGAGGAGAACTTTGTGATCCATTTCTTGGGGTCCCGTGTTGGCCACGAGGGAAGGCGCCAACCCCTCTTCTCCCTCCCCCCTTTTGCCCAGCACCTATTTCCCTATTTGGCGGGGCCATATTTTGTTGTCAATGGTAAATGCTCCGTTTGAGTATTATATTAAATTGTTGCTTCTTTCTAATCCTGGGAGTGTAGGTGTGAGTCTTTCGCTCGCAGCACTCATGGAAACCAGATCCAGAAACTCACATTCCTCCTCGAATTTAGAAATCTCCCAGAGTGAGCAGCTCAGTTTATGTGGAGAAGGGAGAAGTGCCAGTCCTCTCCCTGGCTACTGAAGGACATGCCCAAGTCCCCATCCCGCCGAGGACAGGATCATTGCAGTGTGGTTCACCCTGTCCAGGAGCAGAGATGGCCCCTCCGACCTCTTGGGACTAAGCGGTTGGAGGCGTTTTCTCAGCCAGAGCCACAACCACTAAGCTGGGCGTGTCTGTCAAACTAGCACGTGCCTGTCCCTAGCACACGTCCTGCCCAGGACAGTGGCTGCCTTTCGACACTCTGCCGGAAGAGGGAACATTTTCCCGGTTTCTCTTGCACACAGATTAGGACCTTGTTTTCTGATTCAGTCTCCGCAATGGCTTCAGCTCTAAGTGGGGAAAATACCGTCAAAAGCTCAAAACGTGCACATAGAGAGGACGAGGCCAGAGGAAGGTCCTGCGGACATGGACCATGGGCAGGCAGGACTCTGCCTTCTTGGGCCCACTAGGGGCTCCCTGTTCACCTCTGACCTAGACTGGATCCCCCTGGGCTTCTGGTCCCTGATTCTGAATACCATTTCCTGCTTGTTGTCTATCCAAGGGGAAGGCTGTGGGATGCAGCTTTTAGGGCCTCAGCCAGGTCTCCCTCCAGAAACCTAGTGCTCCCAACAATCTGTTCCAGAAAATATCACCAGAGACAACACTTTCCAACTCATCTTATGAGGCCAGCAGTACCCTAAAAGCAAAACTAGAGTTTAAAAGTAGGGAAAACTTGAGAACAACAAGTCTCAGAAATGAGCAGTTACCGTTTTCTACGAAATATTAGAAAACTGAAGCCAACAATGTAAAACAATCATACACCAGGACAAAGAAGAAATTTTTTCAGGTATGCAAGGTTGTATCAGCATTCCAAAATTAAATCAATGTGATCCACCCTGTCATAGGCTAAAGGAGAAATTTATACATATATGTCAGTTGGTATGTGGGGGAAGTCATCAGATAGTACATATTAGATATGTCAGGTTCTTTCTCTATCAATTGCACCTCATTAAAGCTCTTACAAAAATGAACCTAGATATAGAATTTACACTTTCACAAACTTTTAGTAAATGGAACAGAGACCTAAATGTAATGCAAAACAATGCAACTTCTAAAAAGATTATGCAACAAACTCTAAGTGGACTCGAATCTGGAATTATGTTATTAAGATGCAAACTGAAAATATAATCTATGAAAAAAAACTGATGTTAGACTTTATTATTTTGGTAAGGAAGGTTGACCCTGAGCTAACATCTGCGCCGATTTTCCTCTATTTGGCCTGTGGGATGCTGTCACGGCATGGCTTGACAAGCTGTGTGTAGGTCTACACCCAGGATCTGAACCTGTGAACCCCAGGCGGCCGAAGTGGAGTGCGTGAACTTCACCACTGTGCCAGCGGGCCGGCCCCAAGTTAGACTTTATTAAATTAAAAACTCCTGCTTTGTGGAAGGCAAAATCGATGAGTCAAAAGACAAATTACAGACTGGCAGACGATATTCGTAAAACAGATATATGATAAAGAAACTATGTCCAAGATATATGTAAAGAATTCTTAAAAGTCAACCATAACAAAAAAATAAACAACCTTATTGAAAAATGGGCAAAAGACCTGAATATATCCCTCACCAAAGAAGACATACAGATGGCAAACGAGCCTGAGGACAGATGACCACTGCCACAGGTCATTCGGGAATTTCATATAAAACCTCAATGAGATACTTCTACACACCTATTAGAACTGATAAATGCAGGAAACTGGAGCCCGGTTCCGGTGTATCTGACAGTTGGTTCCATGGTGTCTGGCAGGTGGTTCCTGTGTGTCTGGCATATGGTTCTGGTACATTCGAAAGGTGGTTCTGGCATGTCCAGCAGGTTGCAACAGTGTGTCTGGGACCTGATTCCATCCTGTCCGGTTGATGTCCTGGCTTTGTTTCTGGCATGTCTTGCAATTAGTTCCCGCATGTCCAGTGGGTGATTCTGGTGTGTCTGGCAGATTTTCCAGCCTTTTCCAGAAATTGGTACTGGCGTATCCAGGACCTGGTTCTGGTGTATCCGGCAGGTGATTTTGGTGTGTCCGGCAGGTTGTTCTGGCATGTTAGGATGGTGGTTCCAGCTTGTGTGGAAGGTGTTTGTGGCATGTCCGGCACCTGGTTCTGGCATATTTGGGAGGTGGTTTCAGTGTATCTGGTACTTGGTTCTGGGATATCCAACAGGTGGTTCCGAAGTGTGTGGCAGGTGGTTCCTGTGTGTCTGGCATGTGGTTCTGGTAGGTTCGGAAGATGGTTCTGGCCTGTCCGTTAGGTGCTTCCAGCATGTCTGGAAGTTGGTTCTGGCGTGTCAGACTCATGTTTCCAGTGTGTCCGGTGGGTGCTTACGGTGAGTCTGGTGGGTCATTATGGGATGTCTGTGTGGTGGTTCCAGAGTGTTTGGCGGGTGCTTTTGGCATGCCTGTCGGGTTTTTCCAGCATCTAAGGTGCCTGGTTCGAGCATATCCAGCAGGTGAGTTCTTTCTCAGCTTCCTAAAGAGCTGGAAGCAAGACAGTTTGTGGCTTGTCTCCCCTTGAGGGATGGAGGCAGTGCTTTGTGCCGTCCACCTCTCGAGCAATATAGGGCATGGTTGAGAGCAAATGGGCCTTTCTGACATAGGGTCTTTCTGACACTCTCTCCACGAGTGCACAAGGGTGGTTGGTTAAAAGCCTCTTGTCTCTATCCTCCTAAGCTTGTGGAATCACAATCATATGGGCCTTGGCCCCATTGCTTAAGGGGAAGATGTAGCCATTATCCCTGAGCCTGGTTGGCAAGAGGGAAATGTGGCAGAAGCAGAAGTTCTAAAGTAGCGAGTTAAGGGCTGGGAGGAAATGGCGTTCAACTGCCTGTGTATGAGAGGTTCCCAGTATGCTGTAAGAGCACTGTGGAAAGCAACTTCTTTCTCAGCTTCCTAAAGAGCTGGAAGCAAGATGGTTCGTGTCTTGTCTCCCCTTGAGGGATGGAGGCAGTGCTTTGTGCCTTCCACCTCTAGAGCAATGTAGGGCACGGCTGAGAGCAAAGGGGTTTTTCTTCCATAGGTGCTTTCTGACACTCTCTCCTCCAGTGCACAAGGGCGGTTGGTTAAAAGCCTATTGTCTCTCTCCTCCTAAGCATGTGGAAGCACAATCATTCGGGCCTCAGCCTCTTTGCTTAAGGAGAAGATGTAGGCATTTTGTCTGAGCCGGGTTGGCAAGATGGAAATGCCCCAAAAGCAGAAGTTCTAAAGCAATGAGTTAAGGGCTCCAAATAAACAGCATTTCAGGTGCCTTTGTATGAGATGTTCAAGGTATACTATAAGAACAGTGTGGAAAGTGAGTTCTTTCTCAGCTTCCTAAAGAGCTGGAAGCAAGATGGATTATTGCTCATCTCCCCTTGAGGGTTGGAGGCAGTGTTTTGTGCCTTGCAGTTTTAGGGCAATGTAGGACTCTGCTGAGCAAACTTGGCCTTTCTTCCATAGCTGCTTTCTGAACACTCTCTCCACCCATGCACAAGGGCGGCATGAGAGGTTGCCGGTATGCTGTAAGAGCACTGTGGAAAGCGAGTTTTTTCTTAACTTCCAAAGAGTGGTTGGTTAAAATCCTATTGTCTCTCTCCTCCTAAGCATGTGGAAGGACAATCATTCATGCCTCAGCCGAATGATTTGGGCGGGTCTTGTGTGACCCACCTGCCTTAAATGCTGGAACGAACTGCTGGACACTTCAGAAGCATCATCTGGAAACGGTGGAACCACCCACCGCAGATGTGAGAATCAGGTCCAAAATGTGCCAGAGCACCTGCAGGACACACGAGAACCACCTGACTCAAACGCCAAAATCACCTGCCGGATACACAAGAACCACTTGATGGACACTCCAGAATCACATGACAGGCATGAAAGAACCATCTCTCAGAGTGCCAGAACCATGTGCTGGAAACGCCGGAACCACATCACTGACAGACATGAACCACCTCCTGGACACGCCTGAACCATCTGCTTCACTCGCCAGAACCACCTTCTGACCAAGCCAAAATCACCTGCTGGATACACTGGAACCAGGCCCCTTAGAAGCCAGAAAAAGCCAACAGACATGCCAGAAGCACCTGCCGCACACTCTGAAACCATGATACAGACATGCCTGAATGACCCACCATGCACACCAGAAGCACCCACCAGACACGCCAGAACCACCTGGAACCACCCACCGGACACACTGGAACTATGACACTGACACACCAGAACAACCTTGCAGACATGCCAGAAGCACCCAAAGGACATGCTGGAACCATCTTCCGAACATACCAGAACCACATGCCAGACACACAGGAACCACCTGCCAGACACTTTGCAACCACCTGTTGGATATGCCGAGACCACGTGCCAGATACACTGAAACCACCTCCCGAATACACCAGAACCAGGTGCTGGCCATGCCACAAACACCTGCCAGACAAGCCAGAACCACCAGCCTAACACGCCAGCACAACCTGCCGGACATGCCAAAATCACCTGCCAGATAAACTGGAACCAGGTCCTGGATACGCCAGAACTAATTTCCAGAAAAGGCCAGAACAACCTGCCAGGCAGCCTGGAATCCCCTGCCAGGCATGCGGGAACCAACTGTCAAACACGCTGGAACCAACACCTGGACACACTGAACGCACCAACCGCACACGAAGGAATCAGGGTCCGGACACACGGTAGCCACCAGCCGGACATGCCAGAACCACCTTCAGAACATACTGGAACCATATGCCAGACACACAGGAACTACCTGCCAGACACCACGGAACCAATGGTCAGATACAATGGAACCAGGCACCCAGTATGCTGAAGCCACCTGCTGAACACGCCCAAAAGCTGTGCTGGACATACCAGATCCATATGATGGATACACCAGAAACAGGTCCAGCACAGGCCAGAACCAGGTTCCAGAAACACCTGAAACAGCTGCCGGACACACCTGAACCACCTGTTAGACCAGCCTGAACCACTAGATGGAGAATCCTGAACCACATGCCAGGCACACCAGAACCAGGTGCCCCACACGCCAGAACCACCTTCTGGATACGTCTGAACCACCTACAAGTCTTGTGAGAACCACCTGCCGGATACAGCAGATACAGGTGTCTCACACACCGAAACCTGGTGATGGACATGACTGACCACCTGCAAGACATGCCAGAACCAGGTGCCAGACACACTGGAACCACCTGCCAGACACCTCAAAATCCCCTGCTGGATATGACAGAACCTTGTGACACAAACGTCGGAATCATCTACCAGACATGCCAGGACCACCTCTTGGATATGCTGGAACCAGGTGCCTGATTCACTGAAAGTACCTGCCAGACACACCAGAACCAGGTGTCAGACACGCCTGGACAACCCACAGGACACGTCAAAATCACCTGCATGATACCCTGGAACCATGTGCTAGACATAATGGAACCACCTGCCAGATACACCAGAAACAGGCGCAGTACATGCCGGAACCAGGTGCCCCACACGACTGATTCACCTGCCGGACAAGACTCAACCATCTGCCGGACATGCCGAAACCACCTTCTGGGTGCGCTGGAACAATCTGTGTGCACGCCTGAACCACCCGCCGCACAAGTGTGACCCATGTGCCTGACATGCTGTAACCAACTGTTGGACATGTTGGAACCATCATCTGGACACTCTGTAACCACTCACCACAGTCGTGAGAATCAGGTCCATAACGCGCCGGAAGCACCTGCAGGAGAGGCCAGAACCACCTGACTCACACGCCGAAATTACCTGCCGAATATGCCAGAACCACTTGACGGACACTTGGGAATCACATGCAGGGCATGCCAGAACCACCTCTCAGATATGCCAGAAACACGTGCCAGACATGATGGAACCACTTTCTGGACAGACCTGAACCACCTGCCGAACACACCAGAACCACCTGCTTGACTCACCAGAACCACCTGCGAGACATGCCAAAATCACCTGCCGGATACACTAGAACCAGGCCCCTTAGACGCTGGAAAAAACCGACAGCCACGCTGGAACCAGCCTCTGCACACTCTTTAACCACCACACAGACATGCCAGAACGACCTGCCAGACACACCAGAAGCACCCACCAGACACACCTGGAAACACCTGCGGGACACACCAGAAACATGACTCTGACACACCAGAACCAACTCCCACACATGCCAGAAGCACCTAACGGACACATCAGAACCATCTTCCAAACGTACCAGAACCACATGCCAGACACACAGGAACCACCTGCCAGACACTTCGCAAACACCTGTTGGATATGCTGAGACCACGTGCCAGATACACTGAAACCAATGGCGAATATGCCAGAACCAGGTGCCGGACATGCCACAAAAACCTGTCAGACAAGCCAGAACCACCATCCTAACATGCTGGAAAAACCTGCCAGACATAACAAAATCACCTGCCAGATACACCAGAACCAGCTCCTGGATACACCAGAACCAATTTCTGGAAAAGGCTGGAACAACCTACCAGACAGACTGGAATCCCCCACTGCACATGCGGGAACCGAATGCCAGACATGCCAGAATCAACACCTGGACACTGTGAGCGCACCAACCACACATAACTGAATCAGGTCCTGGACACACAGTAGCCACCTGCCAGACACGCTGGAACCACCTTCAGAACATACCGGAACCACATGCCAGAGACACAGGAAACACCTGTCAGACACCATGGAACCAACTGTCAGATACGGAACCAGGCGCCCGGTACGCTGAAGCCACCTGCTGAATACGCCAGAACCATGTGCCACACACGCAGGAACCATGTTATGGATACACCAGGAACAGGTCCAGCACAGGCCAGATCCAGGTGCCGGACACGCCTGAAACAGCTGCCAGACACCCTTGAATCACCTTCTAGACCAGCCTGAACCACTTGACAGAAAATCCATAACCTGGTTCCGGTGTGCCCAGAATGTGGTTACGGTATCCGGTACCTGATTTTGCCATATGTGAGAGGTGATTCCGGCATGTCTGACAGTTGGTTCCGGGATGTCAGGCTCGTGCTTTCGCCGTGTTTCACGGGTGGATCAGTGCTGTCCAGCACGTGGATCAGTTGTGTCTGGTGGTGGGTTGCACCATATCTAGGGGTCGTTGCAGTGTGTCCAGAAGGTCGTTCCGTCGTGTCCAGCATGTGGTTCTGGCGAGTCAAGCAGGTGGTTCCAGCGTGTACGGCAGGTGGGTCAGGCATGTCTGTCAGCTGGTCGAGGTGCCTCTGCCAGATGGTCCAGGCATGGCTGTCCCCTGACCCAGGCATTTCTGAAATGTGGTTCTGACGTGTCCGAATGATGTTTGGGCATGTCCTGCATGTGATTCAGTCCTCTCCGGGAGGTGCTTTGGGGTTGTCCGGCAGGTGGTCCAGGTGTATCCAGGAAGTGGTTCGGCATAGCCGGCGTGTCCTTTGAGAATGTCTAGCCTGGGGTTCTGGCATATCCCACAGGTGCTTCCAGCGTGTCTTGCACCTGGATGTAGCGTGTTCGGCTTCCAGCATGTCCACCAGATGGTTCCAGCTCATCCTAAAGGTGGTTACGACGAGTTCATCAGGTGGTTCAGGCTTGTCCATCACTTGGTTCAGTCGTGTCCAGGACCTGGTTCCAGGATGTGCAACACCTCTTTCTGGTGTATCCAGTAGGTGGCTCCAGGGTGTCCTGCAGGTGGTTCAGTTTTGTCTGGCACCTCGTTTCGGTGTGTGCGACACCTTTTTCTAGCACATCTGGCAGGTGATTCTGGCATGTCTGGCAGGTGGTACTTGCATGTCTGGCAAGTGTTTTGGGTATGTCCAGCAGGTTTTTCTGGCCTTAGGGCACCAGATTCCGCCATGTCCGGCAACTGGTTCTGGCATATCCAACACGTGTTTCCAGCATGTCTGGTAGGTGTTTGCAGTGTGTCTGGCAAGTGGTTCTGTTACATTGGTAAGGTGTTTCCAGCATTTCCAGTGGGTGCCTCCAGGGTGTCCAGCAGTTGGTTCAGACGTGTGTGG
>NW_025802969.1:0-6544 GCF_021613505.1 Equus quagga
GGTCCTCTAGGTCTTAGACCCTTTCACGGGCTGCATCCACCACATGCCCACCTCTGGCTGTAGTATTAATTGACCTAATCTGCCTTCTCCCCATGCAGAAATTCCCGAGTTCAGCGGAAGATGTTGTGTCCTGGACTGGCCTTTGGAAACAGTACCCAAAGGGCATCTATCAGTGGAGAGGTGGCTCAGCCCCACCTTCATGTGAATGTTTCTATTGGAATACCTGAGCCCTAGCTAGTCGGTCCCATTGGATCTTGGAGACATCTTCCCATAGATTCCTGACTGCCTCAAGGTTCTAATTTTGACCTGAACAAACAGCCTGTCATATTTCCCGTTGTCATGCTTAGTTGCAGGTGTGTGTGTGTGTGTAAACCCGAATTCAACAACATCAAACAAGAAGTTCTTTATTGTAGGAACTCACGTTCCTTTAATACACTAAAGAGAACCTTGCCCTTTAAGGAGGGGAATAGGATGTGTGACGTACAAGCGTATTAAGATGCAGAGCTCATCTGGGCATATCTGGAGTCTCTCGTGTCCTACAGAACATGCTTGCAGGATCACTGCCTGGAGGATGCAGTCCTAAGCCCTCAGCATATAAGTCAACGATCTCACGCTCTGGTGACCATCTGTCTTTGAACTTTCCTTCATGTCCGCAGCTTTACCAGAACTTCACCCTAAGCATCTTGGGCCATCTTGAGCACATCTGCTTTCCTTCATCCCCTCTGCTTCTCCCTCAGGTCTCAGGAAAATGGCTCTATATCCTGTGTTTAGTGTTCCTCTCATTGACCCATGCTCTAGTCAAGCCCAAGGTGCCATCTTTAAAAATATGTCTGATATGGCTTTAGAAATCATCCAGCTTCTCAATGACACACGGACAAGTCCAGACTCTTTCAGATGGCACCTTTCAATGCCCATGCAGCGGGTACCATTGATCTTCACGTTCTCATCTCCTACACTCCCAAGTGCTCCCTCCACCTCCTTGCCACAGCTGTGTGCCAGATGACTCGTCTTTTTGGACCTTGTCTTGCAGCTCATCTTCCTGCTTTTGTTCCTGCTGTGTCACCCATCTCGAACACATTTTATTGGTTTGGTGAACTGCAATATGTGTGTCGAGCCCAAGATGTTGTGCCTGCCAGAGGAATCCATCCTATGCCCAGCCCGAGTTAACCCAACTCCCTTAATATCCCAGCCACGCACTCTGTGGAGGTTTGTGG
Source organism: Equus quagga (assembly GCF_021613505.1). NCBI lineage: Eukaryota > Metazoa > Chordata > Mammalia > Perissodactyla > Equidae > Equus > Equus quagga. The sequence goes on from NW_025802969.1 coordinate 1,215, forward strand.
TTGTGTTTATTAAGATCTTCCTTTGTCTAAACACGTTTTATCCGCCAGATGAGCTGCTGCTTTACGGCAGAGAAGGTGTCCTACACATCTACATGTCTCCAGTACCCCGTACAAGGCTTGAACATGACAGGTGCACAACAAACTCTTTCAGAATGAATGGATGAGTGTTGTGAACATTTTAAGAAGTGTTTAGGAAAGAGGGCATGGGATCGTTTGACAGATTTAGCCCCTATTATATGCCAGACACTCAAATGTCCTCAAACTGAATCTCAGAGATCCAGAGATGCAAAGTCACTTGTCCTCTTGGGCCTCATTTATTTCATTTATGAGGCAAGAAGTTGCACCAGAAGATTGTCCTAGGACATTGGTGCTCAAGAGGAGGTGATTTTCCCCACTAGAGATGCTTGGCACTGTCTGGAATATTTTTGGCCATCACAATAGAGAATGGGTACTACTGGCATCTAGTGGGGAGACACCGGGAATGCTGCTCAATATCCCACAATGCACAGGACAGCACCTCACAACAAATAACGATATGGCACCAAATGTCAATAGTACCCTAGTATATAAACCCTGCTGAAAGGTATGGCTAGGATTTTTTATTTCTTGGGATTTCACCATATCCCCAAGACTGGCCCCTCAGCTGGTGGCCTGATCCTCTTCTGGGACCTTGTCATCAAGAACCGCAGCTGAGCCTGGCTGAGAGTGCCTTGCGCCAGCACTGTAGTTAAGGGACGTGGCTGATGTTGGTGTGTTTTCACAGCAGCTGGCCTTATGTTGAATCTTACTGCCAGGATTGTGTCTACTTGAGGAAGGCTGGCTCCTGGTCCTCTGATGCGTGCTGTGTATATCGGTGCTGTAGTTGGATCTGCGAGAAGCCACGGGTCTGCTGAGCCTGCTCCCTTTCCTCTGTCTCCAGGCTCAGGAGAGATTGTCTTGATCTGTGACCCCATAACAATGCCCTGACTTCTCTGCAGAAAGGACGTCTCCTGAAGGCCCCAGTCCTCGTGGGAGCATCTTCCTCCTCTCTTGCCTCTGCTTCTCAGTTCTGCAGAGGAACATGTAAAGTGACACCACGATGAAACAATGTGAAAAATATATCATGTAGGACTTTCTACAAGACCAGTAATCCAGTTTTTCAAAAAAATAAAGAAATGACATGAATAATGGAGAATGTAGGATTGTTGGCAAATAAAAGTCTAAAGACATAACTAAATTAAGATGTGTACTCTGGATTCTGATTTGAAAAAGTAATTTTTGAGGAAATCACAATATTTGAGTATCTGAAGAAATATTAAGGCATTTACATTTATTTGTTACATGTACTAGAGGCATGATAGCCTATATCTATAGCTATACCTATAGATACCTATAGGGATACAGATATAGCATTATATGCTAGCAATACATATCAAGTAATAATGTGTAAAGTTATGTACTTTGTGGGATTTTCTTTAAAATAATAAATCAAATAAGTGGTAGATTTGTATATAAGAAACTCAATTGGTCAAGTTTTTACAAGTATTGAAGCTGAGATGTAAGAATTCATTATATATTTCTTCTAATTTTTGTGTAGAGGAGCATTCTACAATAAAAAATTAATCAGGAATTCATTATAACTCATAAAAAGATAAACATGATTTAAGAAGAAACTCAGCAAACTTGTAGAAAAAGGGACATACCTTCGCTGTAAAGAGGTATCTACACAGAATCCTACTGAACACTGTGGTGTTGAGAACATTCCATTTTAGCTCAGGAACAACATGTGGGTTTCCATCGTTGTGACTTCTCTTCAATATTATACTGGGGTTCCAGAAGAGACAGTAAAAGAAAACAAAAACCCACCAAGAAACGAAAGTATTAAAATTTGGAAAGGAAGATACAAAACCATCATCTTTTACAGATGACAATATTGCGTTCACAGAGACACTAAATCTTCTACGCACACCTTTAGAGTTTATACGTGTCTACCAAGTTTTCTGCATTCACCGTCAGTATAGAGATTAATCGTAGTTTTATAAAGCAAGAGCAAACTGATAGACAAAGAAGTATTCAGAAAAGATCACATTTACTGCTGCACAAAAACATTTCGTGACTTTAATAACTGCAAATGTTTCAGTGTCTTTCAGTGAAAGATTGAAAAGCTGTGTGTGAAGATATATAAGCGTGGACTAGGTTGCAGGCACTATCTTCCTCTTCTCACATCCTCACACTTGTCTGGATTCAGTTATTCATCATCTGCCTTCTCCCCTCCGTGGTCATATGCACGAGAGCAGGCATCACGTCTGCCCTGGTCACTGGCGTGTCCCCAGTGAAGGGCTCAGGGGCAGGTCCATATGTCTGGTACACATCTTTGGGGTGCACAGCAGCTGGGGCCTGACTTTGTCTGAGCTGGAGGTAAGAGTCATGTCATGCAGAGTCTCTAGGTGCCGAGGCTGGTCATGCTTATCACACTAACCAGCTAGTGCGGCTGTTCTGACCGCTCCACGTTATCAAAGAGCAGATCAAGACGTGAGGGTTCCTTCCTCTTATGGCAGGCAAACACTAATCTCAGAAAGAGGGAATCTCTTCAGCAAGACGCTGACCAAGGAGTGGAAGAGCTTTTCAACTGGACTTAACCTTCCATTCTCTGGTTGGAAATGTATCCTGAAAATATTTATGGCACGTATTTTTTAAAGATTGACACCTGAGCTGACAACTGTTACCAATCTTTTTTGTTTTTTTTCCCCTGTTTTTTCTCCCTAAGTCCCCCCAGTACATAGATGTATATTTTAGTTGTGGGTCCTTCTAGTTGTGGCATGTGCGATGCCACCTCAGCGTGGTCTGATGAGCACCTGCCATGTCCGCACCCAGGATCTTAACCAGCGAAACCCTGGGCCGTCAAAGTGGAGCACAACAGCACTTTTACTCTATGCCAAAGAGGAAAGACAACTGGGACCTGCATTCCACCTCTATTGGCTCCTGGACAAGGGAGGGTCGAGCACACTGGTCGTCCAGATACTGGGAGGTAAATGCAACCAAGGTGCGACTGACTCCTGGGGTGGTTACAGCCTCTTTCTCTTCCTTGAAACGCTTCGAGGTAAACAGATCCAAAAAGGAAATCCACCTACAGTGAAATGACCATAAAAACTAAAGAGTATGTGCCAGATTTCATATATTTGATATCAAATTGAAGGAACAAGGAAAGTTGCCACACACTCCCTAACTCAAGGGTGTGAGCAGCGGGAGGATTGGGTGGAGAACATTACTTTGAGGGAGCAGTGGGTTCTGACCCATCTCCTAGTCTGCAGTCAGGAGCACAGGTTCTGGCACACAGCAGGGGCTGACGAATGTTTGGGGAATGAAACGACTTGAATTAATATTTGTTGATCATCCCCTCAGTCAAATACAATGTAAAGACACAGAAATGCACGCGTCTTGCTTGGCAGAAAAGCTGAGCAAAGCTACAGGGCTGTGGTTCAGAGGAACTTTGTTTCTTCATCCTTGTTTCTCCAGTGGCCATGCGCTGCTGGCTATACAGCAGGTGCCTCCTTACCAACTTGCATCATGGACACACCTGAGCTGATGTTCAGGGCAGCTCCAGGGCGAGCAGGAAAGGAGAGTTGGGGTCAGCACATGTCCTGTTTCCCACGGAGGCACTGGGGATCCTAAACCCTCTTGACTCATCCTGCTGAGGGGTTTGCCTGGGCAGATGCACAACAAGAGGGGGCACTTATTTTAAAAATATGTGTACACTCTAGAATATATAAAGGACTCTTACAACTCAAGAAGAAGACAAACAACCCAATTTATAAAGTGGGCAAAGAGTTGGATCAACGTGTCTCCAAAGGAGACATACAAAGGATCATGAAAACATGCTCAGCACCATTAGTCATCAGGAAAGTGCAAATGAAAACCACAGTGAGTCACCACTTCAAACCCACCAGGATGGTGTAATGAAAATGGAAAGAAAAGTTGGTGAGGATTGGAGAAAGTGGATCCTTGTACATAGTAGCAGGATGTAAAATTGTTCAGCATTCAGGAAAACAGTTTGACAGTTCCTCAAAAGGTTAAACATAGAATTAGCAAGGGACCGGGCAACTCCACTTTTAGGTATATATGCCAAAAGACTGACAACAGAGACTCAAACAAACCTGTGACCGGCACGTTCACAGCAGCGTTGTGTTCAGTAGCCAAAAGGCCACATTGAGAAACAACCCAAATGTCCATCAAAGGTTGACAAAGTGTGGCAGATCCACACAGTGGAATATGCATCAACCTGGTAAATGGATGAAGCTGTGATGCCTGCTACAATGGGAACGAATCTGGAAAATGCTAGGAGACGGAAGTCAGACACAGCAGGCCACATCATGGCATGATTCCATCTACGTGAATGTCCAGACTGGGTGAATGCAGAGAGGAAGACAGCAGATTAGCGGTTCCACAGGTTCCAAGTAGAGGGAGCGGAGGTGACTGCTTACTGGGAACAGGGGCTCGTTTTGAGGTGACGGAAACGTTCTGGAAGTTGATAGAGGTGATGTTGGACAAAACTGTGAATGTACTAAATGCCACCGAACTTGTTCACTTTAAAGTGGTTAATTTTATGTTCTATTAATTTCGCCTCAGTTAAAAAAATTGTATGTTTAAGAAGGAAATATTTGAACCAATTTGTGGCCCAGAGAGAGTACAGAACAGGGCAGAGAGGGCAGCCAGGCCCCCAGATGCAGGCATCTCGGCTGGGAAATGGGAGCCGCAGCAGTGTGGGGACTCAGGGGCACTGAAACAGGTGGGCAGGGGATGCAGAACAACATTGCTGGATCGCTGTGTGACGGGGACCAGGGAAGAAGGGCTCAGTCTGGCGTGAGATGGTGACTCTATAGCAGTTTCTTGGTGCCTCTTTTGTGAAGTATGAATTCATCAGGCAATGACAGCAACAATAATCATAAGCATCGTCTGCCAAGCACTTTTCTAACTGTATCTCCTACTTCCTATCAGCCAAGCTTCGCTACAACCCTGGGAGATAGGGACACAAATCATCCTGTTTCACCAAAGAGAAGCGAGGCTCAACGAAGAGAGTGGACCTAGGAATTGAAGCCAGGTGCACTTGACTCCCCAGTCTCTGCCGTTTGCCGTCCTCTGGGCTGTGTGCGGCATGCAGAGAAGGGAGCAGCGGTTCCACTTGAAGGTTGTACCTACAGGGTGGTTGGGCCTCACAAGTCAGGCAGAAACCGACATGATGTGATGGCAAGAAGGGCAGAGAGAAGAGACTGTCAAAAGCTTGGAAGCAGGACTGGTGGCTAGCAAGAATTTAAGCTCTTATCACAGGCCTGGCCTGTCTGGTTCTGTGCTAA
>NW_025802970.1:0-4777 GCF_021613505.1 Equus quagga
TTCACCTTCTCTAATCTCTTTCAGCCCCCAAAGCTTTATGCTGTCATTCTGGACCCCTTTTTGGATTTTTGATTTTAAGTGAATTTATTGCCATAACCCTGCATTAGAACATCCTATATTTTTCAGATTTGCATCCTCATCGATTTAACTTCTGTGTAGGATACATCATCTTCACCAGTGTAAGCCGAATCACAGGCCCTCACCACACACTTGTGTCTAATCATCTCTTTCACCCTGCCCCACCCCCACGATTTGCCTCTGGGATCACCGAATCAAATGTCTCTTGCCACCTGTTGGTTAGCGCTTGCGTTTTCTTCTTCTTGTAAGTGAGATCCTACGGTATCTGACATTCTCCCTGGGGCTTCTTTCGCTTCCCCTAAAACCCTCACAGCTACACAGGTGGTCACAAATGGCTGGATTGCATCCTTTGTTCCGGCTGAGTGGTATGCCATGGTGTGGTTATAGCCCATATTCCTCCTGCATTCATCCCTTGCTGTGCACCAGGGAGGCTACCAAGTCTTGGATAGCGAGATTAAGGCTGTGGTGAACTCAGCTGTGCACATGTCTTTATGCTGTAGAGTTTCTCAGTTCTTTGCATAAACGTGCCACAGAGGAATAGCTGGATCGTATGGAACATGGATTCTTAAATTTCTGATGCAGCTCCACACATCTTGGCTTAGGGGATGCACCGGTTTACACTCCCAGCAGCAGTACAGGAGGCTTCCCTTCTCTCCACCTCCCCTCTGACAGTTGTGGTTTCCTGTCTGCTTCCTTATAGCCATTCTGACCACAGTGAGAGGCTATGTCCTTGCAGTTTGGATTTGCCATGGCCTGAGATTTAATGATGGTGAACAAGTTTTCAGGGACTTGTTGGCCCTCTTTAGTTCTTGGGAGAAATCTCTGTTTCCATCTTTTGCCCAGGTTTTCATTGGGTTCTTGTTTTTTTTCTTGTGGAGACGTGTGAGTTGACTGTATCTTTGGGCTTTTCACCCCTTGTCCGATGTGTGGTTTGCAAACATCCTCTCCCAGTTGTTGTTCTGTCTTGGCATTGAGTCGATGGTTTCCTTCACTGGGCAGAAGCGTCCGCATTTCTGTGGTCCCGTTTGTTTCTTGTTTCCTTTCTTGCCTTTTCACAGTCAGACATGCTTCTTCCAGATAGGCGGCTCAGACAGATGGCAAAGAGCACTCTGCCTATGTCTTCTCCTACAAGGTTCATAGTTTGAAGTCTGGCATTCAAGGCTATAATCCATTTCGAGGTGGTGTGTGTGCCACGTGTAAGATCATCGTGTACTCTCATTGTGTTCCATGTGGCTGTGCAGGCTTCCCAGCACCGTTTATGGTAGAGACTCTCCTTTCTCCGCTGTCTCCTCTTGGCTCCCTGGTCGAAAATGGACTGTCCATGTATGTTTGAGTGGGGCTCTGGGCTCTCGATTCTGTTGCATGGGTCTTGTGCATGTTTTTGGGCCAAGATTGTGCCATCTCGGTAACTAGCGCTTCATCCTCTATGCTGAAATCAGAAAGTGTAACACGTCCTGCTTTGTTCGTTTTCCTGAGGATTCCTTTGCCTATTCAGGGTCTCTTGTTGCTGGCTAGATATTTTAGGATTCTCTCTTCGATCTCTGTGGCAAGTGTTGCTGCAACTTTGACTGGGATTGCATGGAATCCAGAGATTCCTTTTTCCGGTATGGACGTTTCCAGTGTGTTAATTCTTCCATTCCTAGATCCTGGAATATCCTTCTTTCTCCTTGTGTCTTCTTGAATTTCTTTCCCGAAACGTTTGCTAGTTTTCGATTGACATAGCTAACACCTGTTTTGCTACGATTCTTCATAGAGATATTTTTCTTCTAACAGGCAAGCTGTTTTTTTTTTTCAGAGTCAGTTTTTATATTCTGTGCAAGTTTTAATTGGTTTTATTTTGGCAGAAGTGCATCGCTGTGCTCCCATCTTCTGACACTGCTCCTGTATTTGCTGTGGAAGTCTGGCCCTGTCTAACGTCCCTTCCCATCTGCCTCTACACTAGCTCGAACGCCTGCCCCCCAGTGACTGAAGCAGTGGTGACCAGGCTCACGCCCAGGATTCCACCCGGCCCACCCCAGGCAACTGTCACAGTAGGTGCGAGCCTCACTTCTGCACCTCTGGCCGTCCGCTTTCCTGTTCCATTGGCCACCTGCAGTTGACTGCAATGGGACTTGAATATGCTACTTGAGCCCAACTCTGGCACTTCGTAGATGAGGCCAGGTTGTTTATCACGTACAGTGTGATTTCAGAGGATTTGTCATAATTGTGTGTCTTCTGTCCCACAAAGCTTCATGGACACAGATTTCAGAGCCCGCTTGGAGCAGTCTCATAACTTACCCTTCCCAGTTAGCCCATGCTTGACCTTTGCTGCCGTTTTTTGACTAGTGGATTTCTCTGACTTTCAAACGTTCAAGCAGAGTCTGTCTAAAGACTGACATCTTTCATTGTGCATTATTCAGGTGTGATTTCTGTTTGCCTTGCATTTTCTGGGAGCATTTTTTCTTTTCCATAGTATACTCATCATGATCTTTCTTAGCTATCTACCTTAGACATGCTTACCAGTCCATTCTCCTTCAGTCCAAGTGATTAGTTTTGTATTTCTTTGATCACCGTATGTTCTCTAGGCAGAGGTGTTACTGCTTTCATGATTCTTCGTTGTTCTCTTGGAATTTGCACCGGTCACTGGTGGCAATCTTTGCTATCCTAGCCTAGGTTAAACTAAGTACTGAGAACAAGTGGTCGTCTGGATTGGTTTGACATCTTGAGATCAGAAACTCCAAATTCGCAGGGGTCCTGGCAACACCCTCATGGACATAATGTTTCCGAGACAAATTAGACAAATCTGATGATTTCCTCTCTCCAGGAAAGATATTTTTCTGTCTTTTTCTGGATTTGGGAAGTTTCAAGCTTTACCACTGATCCTTGAACGTTCCCCTAGGTTCCGTCTAGATACGGGCGTACTTTATTTCTATAGGCTGTGCCATTTGTTTGCCTTACATCCTCAGCCCTGGCCTGTTTATTTTATTTGAAACAGAATTGTAATGTTCTCATTTTCAGCCCAATTCCTTACATGTAGTGTCAAAACACATAATCAATAATCCTTCTACGGCAAGAGGTAGGGGGAGAGAATTTCGATGGAGGCAAACTGAGCACACTAGTCCGGGAGGGCAGCCTTCACGAAGGAACGAAGCCCTGTGGAAAAGGGTGCTTTTCAGCACCCTTGTAGAGCACTTCCAAACAAAGAGACATAGCCGAAGCGTGACAGGGCTCCACTCCTTCAAGGCTTCCAAGACATCTCTTGGGACACATTAGCATGTACCCAGTGGGCCCCCGTGACGCCAGAGCTATGGAAAGTGAGACTGATCTTCAAAGTGTGGTAGGGGCCTAGGAATGGAGGCATCGATTCTTCTCTTCAATGTCCTCAAGACATCATTCTTGACTTTGGATTATGCTTAAGGCAGAAGGACACTGTAGTTCTGATGAGCCCCAAGTCCAGCCTCTTGTTTCCAATCAAGTTGCAAGCTTGAGTCAGCATGGCCTGCCCATAGACTTGAATAGATGACAATGTTCTCCTCTCAGTGCTTGTCCCTCTATTCTCGGTTCTGGCCAAGGATTCCTCTCTTATCCCTTGATTCAGACTCTATTTTATCTCTTCCAGTTTCTGTGCCCGCTTTCTGTTTCTCAAAGCTGTTTCTGGGTATCTGTCCCTTTAATAGCCTAGCCTAGGCCAATCCTCAGACTGTAACCATGCGGCCATATTGGGGGACTGGGTCACCGTGATGTCATAAACAACCTCAAAATTCTAAGTTGTCCTGACAACCTTCATGCACACAGAGTTTCAGAACCATCTCAGACCAGTCTGACCCCTCACCTTTTCCAGGTAGGATAGTTGTCCTTTTTCTGGATTTCTTGTCGGTTTCTAACATTCTCCTTGAACTTCGAAAAGGCTGCTACATTCTCTCTAGACACTGTTTTCTTTCCTGTAAGATTATCCTTGATTGTATCTCTTATATCTTGTGTAGATGGCGAAGTATGTGGCCCTTCCCCAGAGAAAGTCCTGGACGCCCTCCCAAGTTGAAGTTGCCCAGGCTATCCTCTGATGCACAATGATCGTGTCATCTCCTAGCACTCTGCCAATTCCACCTTGGCAGGTCACATGTTTTCCTTCCTTCTTCCTTTGGGAAAGTGTACCAGATGCCTTCATAGATTGTAATAGACTCATGGTTCTTTTCCTGGTGTGTATTGATAACGTATCCTCACAATTGCTACTTATTTATGATCTCTGACCGCACCGTACCATGAAATCTATATTTCCTAACACTAATCATGTGATCGGCACCCGTGATGTGAAACAGTGAGACCCAGGCCGCCCAAGTGGAACGTGGGCACCTACCCGCTCCACCAATGGCCAGCCCTTAATTGTACTTTTGGATCAACCTTTTGCCTCAACTTGGGAAGACGTTGGCCTGTTTGGATTAGTCTTAAAGGTGATTTCTAGTAAAATCATGGACGGTAATATTTTCCCTTGGTTCATGGGTTTAGGACTGATCATGTTCTCTTGGTAGTATTCCTCTTGATCTATTTTGAATGGTCTACCTTTCTGTAGCATCAGTAAGCATTTTGAGGTGATTTTCCATCCTTGGAAGTTCACCTTCTCTAATCTCTTTCAGCCCCCAAAGCTTTATGCTGTCATTCTGGACCCCTTTTTGGATTTTTGATTTTAAGTGAATTTATTGCCATAACCCTGCATTAGAACATC
>NW_025802971.1:0-3211 GCF_021613505.1 Equus quagga
TTTCTGTATCCATCACAGCTAAAATAATGACCAGTTTAATCACTACAAGGTATTCTTGTATTGCCTATTAAAAAATCAATGGATGTTATTTTTTAGAGCAGTTTTACGTTTACAGCAAAATTTAATGAAATACACACTGTTCTCATATAGTCCCTGCCCCCACATATGCATAACCTTTCTGTTGTCAATACCCCTCATCAGAGTAGTATACTTTTCACAATTGATGAACATACACAGGCACATCATTATCACTCAAAGTCCATAATTTACATTAAGGTTCACTCTTGGTGTCAGAGATCACTAGGGTATAACTCTGTGGTTCATTTCTGGATTCTCTACTCTGTTCCATTGATTTATGTAGCTGTCCTACAATGAAAATGATGATGCTGTGATTACAGTATGTACAAGGCAATACTAAATATTGTTAAAGTGTTTACTGCCGCATTATTCTTCCTGTCATGATTGTTTTAGCTACTCTCAGCTATGTGCCTTTCTATATAAATTTTAGAAAAAGGTGTCTCTGTCTACAAACTGTGGTAGAATTTTTATTAGAATAATATTAGACCTATAGATCAATTTGGGGATAATTGAGACCTGTACTCTTTATTCTATCCAGTAGCATGGTGAGGACTGCAGAATTCTCAGCACATAACAACTCCTTCCAAACCCCCACACCAGGAGGAGACTCAACCAAACTCTGGCGTGGCTTCTAGCTGCATAAGGCTGTGTAACCGGAATGACTCCAGCCCACCATTAAAATGCCTTCCTGAGAGCTCAAAGCTGACAGAAAAATTTGCTATTTATTTTAGTCAACACCCAATTATAGGCCTCTGATCCCCCTTCTTAGAGTATTTACTAAAGAGGGCTTACAACTGTCGATATGTATCTCTCACAATTCTCTAAAGGACCTAAGAGCCACTCCTTTGAAATACGATCATTAAGACAGATAGAGCCTCTTTCTCTCAACTTCTGAGTGAGGATAGAATCCTAACTTTGATAACTGCAAAGTAACGAACACAGTGGGTCTAATCACAGTTACACTGACCAACCTTTGTACTTTTTCACTTCTTTGACTCTACTGAGCCCCTGAACCCTGCTCCTTCATTCCGTCTTTAAAATTCTAGATTCACCTCCGTACAAATCTGAGCGCAGCTCAGCTTCTGTCAGCTGTTACTGAATAAAATCTGCTTTCACCACTTTAACTAATTTCTGCTGCATTTGTCTTTGACAATAGTAAGGCTCTCAATTTATTTGCATCTTCTTTAATCACTGTAATCGGTATTTTATAATTTTCAGCATCAGATCCTGTACACATGTTCTTGAATTTATGCCTGAATATTTCATGTTCTTCGGAGTGGTTCTAAATAATACAGCATTTTCAAGTTTATCATCTGCAGGTTCATCATTAGTTGTAGAAATAAAATTGTCTTTTGTGTGTTGATCTTGTACTTTGTACTTGGTGAACTTTTTGTACTCATGTATTAGTTCTGATTTTTTTTTTTTTTTGTAGATTCCCAGAGTTTTTTTACACAGACAACAATGAAACTAGGAATGGTTACATTTTTTCCTTTCTAAACTCTATGGCTTTTATTTCCTTTACTTCTGTTATTGCCAGAAACTTCAGTATTTTGTTGAATAAGAGTAGTGAAAGTGGTATTCCTTTCCGTGTTCCTTATTGTGGGGAGAATCATTTAGTCTTTCCCTGTTAAGCATGAAGTCAAATGTGCATTTTCTGTAGATGACCTTCAACAAGTTAAAGTAGTTTCCATCTATTTCAAACTTGCTAGAAAATTTTATGACAAACAGGAGTTGGATTGTATCAAATGTTTTCTCTACATCTCTTGCCTATTAACAAGTCTTGCCCTTAAACAAATAGACAGCCAGTTATTTCTCTGGCAAAAATTGGTTTATCTGGGATTAGCAAAGAATAGCCATTTGGAGTGTGCAACCATGGCAAGCCATGCAGGAGCACCCAGCAAGGAAGAGAGGAGAAGCTCTTTTATCTCAGAGTGGGGAAAACTGTGGGGGCTATTGGACACAGTCTTGAGGGCAGTGGCTTTTCATCGGCAGAGTTGTGACAGTCTCTCCTTGGGTCAGTTTCTGACTGGTCAGGAAGAGAAAGTCTTTATTCTTCCTGTTGCACTGCGCCTTTGACATAGGGCATGAGAACTCCCTCTATTAGCCTTCCAACACTATTTCAACTACGTTTCCGTTTATTAACTTTCACATGTCCCCATTTTGATTGCCATCTTTCTCTGAAAGCACTGTTGATCTGCAGTCAGATTTTTCCAGTTTCAGTAGCCTCTCGTCCCTCGAGGCCAGGAAGGAGCTTCTCTGGGAGTCATGTCCCAGGTTGGAGGAAAAACACACAGATTGGAAACCTATTGTGGCCACATTTGAGGAACACGGAGTGAGAGGAGGGAGAACTCTCTGGCACTTTTTACCTGAAGTTTGCATGTTATCAAGATCATAGGCATTGGAGATGATCTGAAGTGTCATGTCATCCTCAAAGGTTTGGCAGACAAACTTCCAACAGACCTGGTCCAGACACCTTGGAAACCTTCGCATCAGATACTGTCTGCTTCCATTTGGAGAAATCTTTATTTTTAAGTCACCAAATGATGTGCAGTTCCCCCCAGAGTTTGTGCTTTCTTCAGGTGTGTCGCATGAATCCAAGTCTTGAGTTTTGTGGCAAAAAGCTTGGCTAGCAGCGCCCGATTGAGGAAAATACTATCATCTTGGTTGAGTTTTGTTAGTTTGAAATTTTTGGTAAGTTGTTCCTTGTTTTCAAGTTGTTAAATTTATGAGAATGGAACTGTTTATATTATTTTCAATGGCTGAAGAACCTGCAGTGATCTATCCCTCTCGTGTGTCTCAGGCCTTTGAGGGTGAAGAGGCTTCCCCAAAGCTTCTTGAGGCAGAACCCTGTTTGCTGTTGGCCCCTAACAGCTTGAGTGCATCTGGGTCGGGGAGGAGACAGAGACTTCCAAGAACAAGTTGTTTCTTCTTGAAGGAATGCTGAAGATGCCCAAAGTATGGTACTTTGACATACAAATTATTTGGAGCCAAAAGCAATCGAGAGCCAGCAGATGCAGGAAAAACTCTTGATCTCCACCTTGACTGCTTTAAATGAAGGATAGACTTCCTCTTTGGAAAGGAAATTTATGTTTCTAAAGGAAATTTCCATTAGTAAAAGCATCTGCACCAGAAA
>NW_025802972.1:0-1656 GCF_021613505.1 Equus quagga
GGCTTCCTCGTTTACTCCAATATATCCTATTGCTTGCCATTTTTATTTGTCAACATTTTATCAATACAATGAAACACTACGTAGCCAGTAAAAAGAGTGATATAGCTCCTATGTGTACTTTAGAAAAGCATCCCAGATGTTTTATTAGCTGAAAGAAACCCAAGGTGCAGAATTGTATGCACGGTAGGGTCGTATTTGATATTTTCAAAGGACATTTATATGTCTTGATAAGCATACATGATTTCTGGAAAGATACACATATATGCCTAGTTACTTTGGAGAGTTCGATAATGGATCAATCTTTTATTGTATAGCAGTCTCCCCTTATCCGTGGTTTTGCTGTCTGTGATTTCAGTTACTTAAGGTCTCTCACGATCTGAAAATATTAAATGGAAAATTCCAGAAATAAACAATTAATGAGTCTTAAATTGTATGCCATGCTGAGTGTTGTGATGAAATCTCACGCCATCCTGCTCTGTCCCTCCCCCCGAAAATGAGCCATCCCTTTGTCTAGCGGGTCCACACTGTACCCACCACCTGCCCACTAGTCACATTAGCAATCTTGGTTATCAGATCAGCTGTCAGTATTGCAGTGCTTGTGTTCAAGTAACCCTTATTTTGCTTAATAATAGCAAAAAAGTGCAAGAGTAATGATGCTGGCAATTTGGAAATGCCAAAGAGAAGCCATAAATTGTTTCCTTTAAGTGGAAAGGTGAAAGTTCTTTACTTAATAAGAAAAAAAGTCATATGCTGAGGTTGCTAAGGTCAATAGTAACTTTCATTACAATATGTTGTTATCATTATTCTATTTTATTATTAATTATTGTTAATTTCTTACTGTGCCTAACTTGTAAATTAAACTTTATCATAGGTATGTATGTATGGGAAAAATCATAGTATATTTAGGGTTTGGTACCATCCGTGATTTCAGGCATCCACTGGAGGTATTGGAATGTGTCCCCTGCAGATAAGGAGGGACTACAGTATACTATTTTATAATGATTAATATTTTAACTATGCAAATATTAAGTAGTTTCATTCAACTTAAAGAAACTAGTTAATAGAAAAAAACAATAAATATAAACGAGTTTACTTGTTCAAGTGTTTTGGTTAACAAACTGTGAGCTAGTATGGACTACAATTTTAGTTGCTAAACTGTGAAAATATTTGGCTATGTCTAATAGAATATAAGGTTAAAAAAAGTGTGTTTTAACTGGTTTTTTAAAAATAGTGGGAAAACTTTGCACATACTTAGCTGAAAGGAAGCAGCCTGAGAAGAGGAGGAAGGGATGTGCAGTTGATGAAAGAAAGTCTCTGATGACCCAAAAGGAATCTGTTCAAGAGCACAGAGGAGGATCAGCCTTCCACAACTGTGCTCATGGTTGTTGACATGGTTGTCTATGTTGTCATTGTAGCCACTCACGTTTACTGAAGATTTACTATGTGCCAGGCACTCTGTTATATGCTCTACATATGTTTTTTCACTTAATTTTCCAATTATGTTCATCAAGAAATATTTAATGAGCACGTACTATGTGCCAGATGTGATTTTAGGCTCAGGAGGCACCTGGTCAATAGAATAGAAAAGCACCTGCTCTCATAGAACTATGATTCTCTGAGGGCGATGGATAGTGCACAAATCTCTCTCTCTAGTCC
>NW_025802973.1:0-2114 GCF_021613505.1 Equus quagga
AAAACATGCTCCTGAGACACTGGAGACTGGAAGAGATCTTGGAACTTCTAGGCCTCCTTCTCTAAAGGTTGAGGCAAAATAGGAATGTTTATTTAGTCTGGTTACTTTCCTTGTCATGAAATACCTGCCAACACGCTCAGGCCCACATGCAGAGAGCAGGTATGGACCTGACTCTGGGTTTTGACCCTCCGGAGGAGAAGAAGGCATCTCTGAAGGGGCAGGACGTCTCTAGGCCTGGTTACCTCACTGGGAGTGAGACAGACTCCACATGCTGCAAAGAACATGGACGATCCAGATGGGGGGAGTGGAGGAGACCAGCACAATCAGCCAGTTTTGTGCCTCCTTGCTTCAGGAAAGCAGCTACTTTTGACCTCTGCGTCTGTTCTTTCCAGAACCCTGTCTGCATTTGACTTGTACATTACCCTCCTCTGATCCTTCACTGTTACCTGGGGGTCAGCGATCCCAGTTGTTCTTCAGCCTCCTCTTCGTGGTTTTCTGCAAAGAAATTGAGAAAAGTCCATTTAGACATGAGCTAGTTCCACTTCACCCGTTACAAATGCAGGTGCCTCTCTGGGCCTGGAGACACGAATTACCTCTACATGAGTTCAGAAAGGTGTCGTGTTTTGTCTGTAAAGAAATGGGCTGCCGTGGTATTCTGATGGATCAGGCAAAGTGGCCCTGATCTGATGGGTCCCAGATGGCATGCTCTGGTGGAACCGGGCAAGGAGTTAAAAATTGATTTGGTTACCCAGATCAAGAGATGCTTCTGCAGCTTTCCTAGGGGCTCCTCCCACTCTCTCCTCCCTCCTGCCACAAGGCTGGTTCCCAAGCTCAGTGACTCTGTATCTCATCATGCCTTTCACAGAGAACCTCCTCCTTTCTCTCAGGAGACGAAAAACAATTCTGTCCCACGAGTCTCACATGACTTGGTCCTTCGTGGGGACTTCCACGTCTGCTTCTACCGTTCACCAGGAAAATTCTCTCCTCGTTAAGTGCTAAGTATTCTAGTGTAAACCCACATCCCACTACCAGATTCTACCATACCCAGTACTGAAATCAACCCCAGTGAGTGACCCTAGCATTGTGAAAGTATGCTCATAGGCCTTCCCTATTGGAATGCTACAGCTACCATGCAACACATGTGTTAATCATGTTAGAGATGAAGAAACTGAGATCCAGGAAGGATACATTCATCCCGCGCCCACTGTTAGAAAAGACAGAACTCAGGCTGGAGCCTGGGAACGTCCACGCTTAGCTCAGGGCCCTTTTCAGCCTTACTAGCTGCCTCCTATCATGTCTGCCTTTCTGTGCTCTAACACTGGGTGGAGGCTGCCCCCTGTCCCAAGGGCCATGGCAAATGAGGGAGGAAGCAGGCACTCGGAACACTATCACCTCCACCTTGTACATTTCTGCTCTCTGTCCTCCCACCCAGCTGCTCCTGGTCCTGTCATGACCCCAAGTGTGATGTAGAAACCAGGACAGATGGCAAAAACATTATGAGGGGAGAAGTGGAGGCTCTTGTGAGCCGGGGACCTTGGAGGGCTCAGCGCAATCAGGGCCTGTGGCCGCCTTACCTGGGCCAAGCTTGCTGACAAGGGCCTGGGACAGCCTGCATCCCTCAGCCAATTGCTCTTGGAAGGCCTGCCCCCGGAGGTTGTTAAGGTCACTGCGGCCCAGGAGCTCCTTGAGGTTCTGATTAAGCAGGATGGATAGCTCTCTTCCTTCCCGTGTCTTTAGGCGTAACTGGGTCAGCTCTCGTGCCTGAACTCGAATTAGAAAATCAAACTCCCTATGGTGGGTTAGAAGGGAAAATGTATAATTGGAATTGAGTCAAAGGTTCTTAGGACCTCCGCAGAGGTTTCTATGAGAACATCCCCCATTTGCCTTCAAAATAGAATTTTCGGACGTGTTTGGCAAATGCCTAAATAGTTTTGAAAGCTCCATCAGCGGCCAGGCAATACCAGCTCCTGAGGCATTGCAGACTCCAGTGTTCTTTTACCTTCTAGGCCACCTTCTCTCAGTCTCTAACATAATACCATTTTGGGGGGTCTGGTTACCTTCCCTGCCGTGAAATACCTGCCAACGACCTAAGATGAACTCTGCAGAAAGCGGAT
>NW_025802974.1:0-2011 GCF_021613505.1 Equus quagga
ACTCCACAGAACCACCTGCCGGACACGTCAAAATCACCTGCCGGCTATGCCAGAACCACTTGGCGGACACTCCGGAATCACCTGCCGGGCATGCCGGAATCACCTCTCAGACGTGGCAGCACCACGTGCCGGACATGCGGTAACCACCTACCGGACAGAAGGGAACCACCTGCCAGACACGCCGGAACCAACCGGCCGAGCATGCCAGAGCCACCTGCTCGACTAGCCAGAAACACCTGCCGGACACGCCAAGATCACCTTCTGGCTACACCAGAACCACTTGGTGGACAATCCGGAATCACCTGCCGGTCATGCCAGAACCACCTTTCAGAGGTGCCAGAACCACGTGCCGTAGACGCTGGAACCACCTACCGGACAGACCTGAACCACCTGCCAGACTCGCCGGAAGCACCTGCCGGCTACGTCAGAACCACTCTGCGTACAATCCGGAATAATGTTTCGGGCATGATGGCACAACTTCTCAGACGTGCCAGAAGCCCGTGCCGGAAACCCCAGAACCACCTGCCGGACAGACCGGAACCACCTGCCGGAAACGCCGGGACCACCTGCTTGACTCGCCAGAGACACCTGCCGGACTCGCCAAAGTCACCAGCCGGCTACACCACAACCACTTGTCGGACACTCCGGAATCACCTGCCTGGCATGCTGGAAGCACCTCTTAGAAGTGCCACAACCACATGCCGGAGACGGTGGAAGCACCTGCCGAGAATGCTGGAAGTTCCTGATCCACTCCACAGAACCACCTGCCGGACACACCAAAATCACCTGCCAACTACACCAGACCCACTTGGCGGGCACTCCGGAAACACCTGTCGGTCTGGCCAGAACCACCTCTCAGACGTGCCAGAACCATGTGCCTGAGATGCCGGAACCTCACCCCAGACACACGGAAACCACCTGCCACACCCGCCTGAACCACCTGCCGAGCACGCCGGAACCACCTGCTCCACTCGCTGGAACCACCTACCTGACACGCCTAAATCACCTGCCGGGTATGCCAGAACCACTTGGTGAACACTCCAGAATCATCTGAAAGACATGCCGGAACCAGCTCTCAGACACAGCAGAACCACGTGCCAGAGACACCAGAAGCACCTGCCGAGCATGCCTGAGCCACCTGCTCGACTTGCAAGAAACACCTGCCGGACATGCCAAAATCACCTGCTGGGTACGCCAGAACCACTTGGCCAACACTTCGGAATCACCTACTGCACATGCCAGAACCACATCTCAGACATGCCGGAAGCACGTGGCGGACACGCCGGAAACACCTACCACACAGACCGGAACCACATGCCAGACATCCCGGAACCACCTGCCGAACAAGCCGGAGCCACCTGTTCAACTCGCCGGAACCACCTGCCGGACACACCGAAATCAACTGCTGGCTATGCCAGAACCACCTGGGGGACAGTCCGGAATCACCTGCTGGGCATGCAGGAACCACCTCTCAGACATACCAGAACCACGTGCAGCACACGCCAGAACCCACTTCCGGACACACCGGAAGCACCAGCCGGACATGCCGGAATCACATGCCGAAAACGCCAGAACCACCTGAACAGCTCGCCAGAAACTCCTGCCGAACACGTCAAAATCACCTGCTGGACACGCCAAAATCACCTGCCGGACACACCAAAATCACCTGTCGGGCATGCCGCAACCACCTCACAGACGTGGCAGAACCATGTGCACGAGACACTGGATGCACCTGCCGAGCACGCCGGGACCTCCTGCTCGACTCGCCAGAACCACCTGCCGGAGATGCGAAACTCACATGCAGGCTAGGCCAGAACCACTTGGCGGACTGTATGGAATCACCCGCCGGGCATGCCGGAACCACCTCTCAGATGTGCCGGAAACACATGCCAGACACGCCAGAACCACCTACTGGACAGACCGGAACCAACTGCCGGACCCGCCTGAACCACCTGCTGAGCACGCTGGAACAACCTGCTTGACTCGCTGGAGCCACCTGCTTGACACGCCA
>NW_025802975.1:0-5748 GCF_021613505.1 Equus quagga
GTGTTTCCATTTGCTTAGGTTTCACGGCATTTCTTTCTGGTGAGTGGAGAATCCACTGTGTGTGTTGGGAAGTATGTTATGACGCACATTTACAGTTTTCTTTCATTGTAAAGATTTTCAGTGGCTCACATCTTGAAATATAGAAATCAGTTGACTGAAGGGAATAGTGGGTATTTATGCTCAGGTGTTTCCTCTCCCCAAGGACAGTTTTATTTTTTGAAGGAAATTAGGAAAATGTCTGCCAGGAGGGGGCGCCCCTGGAATTGCAGTCTAGTAGTGAAGCCAACACATTCACAATGGAGGAAGTATCTCTATACAAGTGGATTCTTGATAACATGGAGTATTTGTTGAACAGTTGTGACCGCACTGGGCGCACGCACAGGGCCCCATTTACTAAATCCAGAGACTCCTGAGGTAGGAACGTGTCCTCCACTGTTGTGGTAGCTCGTAGGCTTGGATAGTTCAGCAACTTGGCCAGGGCCACTCAGGTAATAAGTAAAAAAGATGAGATTCAGACCTAATTGTGTCTAGTCCTAAAGCCCCACATTTCCATGACAGCCGACTGTGGCACTGGCACATCTCGGGAGAGTCTAACCTGAAGGGCACTAGTCAGCACAGAAGCCATGCTGGTCAGTGTGTGTCCTCAGGATCGGGGTCATGAGCAGTCTTCCCACCACAGAAGTGCTTCAGTTCAGTCAGGAAGTTTCAGAATGTTCCTGAATGTGGGAAAAATAACCCCTACCCTGACCATTGCAGGGTCTGTGCCCAGGGAGGTCCCCTTGTGGTTGCGGAGAGAAGTTGTTAATGGGAAGAAAGTGTCTTGGGTCAGTGGTTTGACTGTGGAGCCTTTTACTGCAATGAATAACTTGGCATCTACTTCATATGTCATCCTTGACATAACTTTGTCATCCTGAGTGCATCACCAAGAGTCTGAACGTTACTGAATATTGTAAACATTTAGAGCATTAGGATCTGGAGTACTGTGGATGGCTGTGGCCTTTGAGATTCTCTCCCAAGAGGTTCAGAGTCCTGAGGGAAACTAGGCAGCACCCCTGAAAGCAGGGTTGAGAAAATGCTGTTGGAGGGAACCACGAAGGAGGTGTAGGAGGCAGTCAGATGTGGAAAGGGGGCTGGACGAGGGGTCAAGAGCAGGGAGAATGGCATGAGACACCTATTGAGTGTTTATATGATGACATAGAAATCATTTTGTTCATTTCACAGATGAGGCAAGTGAGTGTGGAAACGATTGAACAACTAGCCCAAGGTCAAACTTCTACTGTGTGGCAATGCTGGGAGGTGAACCTGATACTAGTGTCCAATGACTTTCCATAACACCAGATGGCCTCTCAGAAAACACGGTCTTCATTCTCACCAGAAACCAACCATCCTTTCTCTTCTCTGAGCAGTTTTCCTCAAATCCAGGAACACCTACAGGCCTCTGGGCGATTCTGAGCACAGCTACTAAGTGGCGACATTGTCTGGCTGTGGCTCAGGCCCCACTCCCCTGGGGACATGAAGGAGGGAAGTAGTGGTGGCGTGCCTGTCGGCCCTGCCCTGTGAAGGGTGCTTTTTGTACTACATTTATTTAGTCCTCCCAACAACCCTGTGAAGTAGGTATTATCCCAGTTTACAGATGAGGCCATTGAGGATCTGCCCATGATTACACAGCTTAGTGGTAGAAGCAGAAATGGAATCAAGGTGTTTTTGTCTCCAAAATCCCGCCTCCATGCATGCTGGGCTCCCAAAGAAAAAGTCATTCTGTGCCCTCAGGATACACAGTCTCACGGGGAGGTAGATGGGATGTGGGGGACTCCATTTGAGTTTGGGCCAGGACTGTCTAGTGAAGGAGCATGGTCCATGAGGAGTCCCCAAGCCTTAGCTCTGGTTGTTGAAGGGGAGAATTAGGTTTTAAGGTGGAAATCAAATGCAGTTAATACTACTCTTGCGAATTGCTTAGGATGCTGCGGGATTGCAGGCCGACCTCCCACCCTCAGCAAGTGTTTCTTGCTGCTCTGGAAGACACGCCTTTTCTTCTTTATGAAACAGTGGGCTGGTATGAGGGGCCAGGCTGTATGAAACCTGTGTCCTGTGTATTGAAACATGAGATTCCCCCACAGACAGTGGTGTGCTGGAGCCAGCTGGAACTGGCTGTGAGAGCTCCTTTCATGCGTCTTTTCCCAACTGTATGTTGTGTGTCATCAGGTTGGTAATTTGAAATGAGCCCTAGTGGGAGTATTAACACCACAGAAATTTTCGAATGCTGGAGACCAGGGCTTGTTCCTCCTGAGGAGCCAGATGTTAGGCAGTTACCAGCACACCACTGCCCACCAGGAAAGGCCGGTGGGAGCAGAGAGATGGACCAAGGGACCCCAAGGCTAACCCATGGATTTACAGCTTCCATCTCAAGTTCCCTCCAAGTCCTCAGGTTTTGAAGAGTAAATACTACTGGAGTAGAATTGCTGCCCAATTTAAGTTGCCTCTTTTTTCTCCCTCTTCTTTTTTGTTGTTGAGGGCAGATGACTCAACTTGAGTATTAAAACATGAGTATGCTGTGTCTCCACTGGAAAGCGAGATGGCTGACGCTGGAAGATGTTTTTGGGCCCAACCCATGATGGAGTCATGCCTGGGTCCTCGGGAGGTGGGGCACTCACCCTGGACAGGGTGGGCTGTGATATTAGCTAGGGAAGGACAGTGCACACGTGACTGATCGGGGTCTGTGGGGACGACTAGCAGAGAGGAGCTCACCTTTGTTTTCCCACAGAACGGTGTGGTCTGGGCCCTTGAATTTGCCAGAACAGGAGGTGCTGGGTGAGGTCATGCTGCCTGTGAAGCCACCTTGTGGCTCAGTGAAGGAGCAAATGGTGACCAGGATGGGAAGGGAAGTTCCTCGCAGCGCCGAGAGACAGGTGTGCTCAGTAAATATCTGCTGAATGGAAACCAGTGATGGCTGCCATGTGTAGTTTAGCTGAAAGCAGCTTGTGTTGTTCGAGAGCATGTGACACCCCAGGGTCCTCACAGGCAGGGTTGGGACTAGAGTGAGACAACAAGACAACCACTCTCAGGGCTGACCTCCACTTGCACCAGCCCGAGTGGCCTCCTCGCCTCACCTGTTCACAGGACCTTGGTCCTGCATCATAAGAGGGAGGGCAAGAGCCAGTGATGCCTGTTGGTATCACAAATGAGTGATGACTTGCTAAAGGTCTGCGAGAACCCAGCACAGAGAGCACCTTCTGAGACAGAACAGGGCAGGCCCCCAGGGAGGCCATTTGAACTGCTTCTGGAAGGGTCAGCAGACATGTGTCAGGAGACGGGAGGGAAGGGTGTTACTTGAGGGAGAAGGAGCAGGCGCACAGTCTCGAGGCTGACAGGGCGTCCTTTCTTAGGTCCACAGGGGATGGGGATGGACTCCTATAAACGGGAGGTCTTTTCCCGGTTCACTGTCCTGCTGAGGGTACAGGGCTCTCCCTCTCCTCTGTTCCTCCTCAGGAGTGAGTCTCCAATATCCCAGGGCATGTTCTCAGCAGCTGTGCGTGGGGTCTGCAGAGCCCACCTGCTGCCCTGTGGGGAGGAGTTGTGTGGCCTGAGCCCCTGGGTGGGGAGAAGGTTGTGCTGGGTGTTGTGGTCTGTCCTCCCCTACTGGGTGGACGAAAGATGCTGGGAACCCATCCAGCCTAGACCCGTGAGGGAAACCTTGTGATAAAGGAAGTCCTGCAGGAAGGGGCTGACTGATGCGGTTGGGATGAATGTCCCCGACAATCAGAGGTTAGACGGGAGCCCTTCAGAGGAGCTGGGCCCAGACCAGGGACGGAGGTAGTTCCCACCAGTGGTGCTTCTCCAGCTTTAATGGTAATGTAGTTGGCGAGACTGATGGGATGGTTAAGACTAAATGAAAAGACCTTGTGAAAGGCAAACTGAGACACTCCCTAGGATGACAGTGCTACCTGCCCCAGGGAGGTGGGAGGGTTCACCAGCCTCCAGCTCAGAGACCTGAGGGTCCCAGGCCCTGCTGGAGACCAGCTGAGGCTCCTCAGGCCAGCAGGCTTTGCAGGCGTGGGCTGGCCTGGAGGCGCAGGCCCATTTGTGATGCACTGAGTGCAGAGGGAGGTGGCTGTGGTTGGCCAGGGGCCACCTTGCTTCTCAGAGCTGTGAGATGCAGCCACAGGCCTTGGTTCCCCTGCCTGGGGGTGATGTGAGGGAGGCGAGAGGCCGCTGTGGGACAGACCTCCCCCCCACCTCCGTGTGGCTTCTCAAGCTCTGAAGCCGTCTTAAGTGTGGGAGATTCATTTCCCTGAGAGGGACCTGGACCTGGAAAGACCATGGGTCTGACAGGCTGTCCACCTGGTTCTAGGCCTGGCTCTGCCACCTACTGGCTCCTAGACCTTGGGTTTATGCATGAAACTCCTTTGATCCTCAGTTTCCTTATCTGTGAAATCTGAAGGTAATCCTAATGGTTCCTGTCTCTCACAGACGGGAGTGCTTATAAACTGGAATGTGCTAGACAAGTGGGTGGTGGTGATGGTTTATCTCTGGGTGCCCCTCACAGACTTGAGACCATGGGAATGTCTGTTGTGCAGATTCAGCAAGAACAGATTAAGCAGTGTCCCCATTTATCCATCAGTCGGACTTCTCCCATCCGTAACCCTTTAGAACTTAGCTCAGGGCAGAGCTCCCACCTCATTGCCATGGGCACAGGAACCTGTTTCAGTGACCTGAGCACAGGAGCCCCCATTGGAGGTCCCTCACCTCCAGAATAGTGTTTCTTAGGCTGCTCAGCCTCACAAAATAGAGATAATTCAAAACTGTCTCACACAGAACAGTGCAAGTATTTTTGATATTACGTATTGTTTGTGTCAAGTGTTTAGTTGTAGACTCAGTATTCTCTTCAGCTACTCCAAGAAGAAAAATGTTTAATAAAGGGTATGTATCAAGTCCACAGTGTTCTAATAGGACTGAAGAAACTCAGGTCAGATCCCAGAAATGACTTCCAGAACCACACTGCAGAATTTGGCTGCTAAGAGGGCTGCTGCCTCTGCTGTGAACAGGAAACTGCAGGATTGGGAGCTGTTAGCCTGTGCCCATTCTCTCTCTGCCAGCGTTCCATGCCAACAAAACAGGTGCCCTGTGTCCTGCCTGGACCCAGTGTAACTCAATCTCAAATAAAAGTCTTGTGTGTGTAAAAATGATTGCTGGGACCTTACTCATAATGAATCTGGAAAACATAATTCTTAGCTTTGCATCCCCTGCAGCACAGGGAGGATCCTCGATCAGGGACTAAATGGGTGTTGGATGAGCCAGGCCATGGGATCTGCCAATCTTGTCCTCAAAGAGCTGATTGAACTTGGTTTGACCACTTACAGGGTTTGACACAATACAAGTCCCCCTGTGACTTCTGAAATACACCACCTTACCAGCTCATAGTCCCCCACTTCCTTTCCCTCCCACGTTAACCTCTTCTTGCCTGCATTCACACCCGCTCTCTTGGTTCTCTTCTACCCTGGTTTCCACAAAAAAAACCCAGTTGAGCCAAGAACGTGTTTGTTTGTGGACATTACTGTAGATTCTGGTTTATCACAGGGAGGTGTTATCAATCTCATTGGCAGCACATGGGCTTTCCCCTCTTTGCCATCACCTCCATCACAGCCTCCCTCTAAAGCCTGAGGTCCTCACACATGACCACTCTCCTGCCCTGTAGTGTCCTGTGGGGTGTAGAATCCACTGCCCCTCACTCTAGTTCGTTCTCTGAGAGAG
>NW_025802976.1:0-26310 GCF_021613505.1 Equus quagga
GTGACATTTTGCAGCTGGTTCCTTCCCCCATCCCTGGTCCCAGGAAACCCCTGATCTGCTTTCTTTTCCCCGTTTTGTCATTGTCAGAACATTCAGGATGGACTCATGCTGTGTTTTAGGTCTGACTGTGTTCAGTTAACACAGTGTTTTTGAGATTCATCTGTGCTGCGTCTATCAGTATTGTTCATTTTCATCAGAGAACAGTATTTCACTGTGTGGATATGTTTCAATTTGTCTATCCATTTGCCAGTGCATAAACATTTAACTTGGTTCTAGTTCCAGAAATTTTGAATAATTCTTTGAATGTCCACACACATGTCTTTATGTGGCCAGATGTAAACCCCTGCCTCAGGTAAACCCCTAAGAGACGAACTGCTGGGTCATACAGTGCGTACATATTTAACTTTGTAAGATCTTGTTTTCCAACGTGGCTGCATGATTTCTCATTCTCTCCAGCAACGTAGGAGAGCTCTAGTTGCCCCACATTCTTGTCAACACTTGGTATTGTCAATGTGTGCATCCCAGCATATCTTTGTATTTTGTGCAATTATTTGATGACTAGTAACATTGAACATCCTTTTGTATGCTTACTGGCCAATCATATGCCATATTTTCTGAGGGATGCTATAAATCTTTTGCCCATTTTTAATTGAGTTGCTTAACTTATTCTTATTGAGTTGTTAGAGTTCTTTATTTTATATTCTGGATATAAGCTCCTTTTCAGATATGTATTTTGCAAAATTTCCTCTCAGACTGTGGCTTCCCATTTTGGTAACTATGTCTTCTAAAGAGTAAAAGTTTTTCATCTTAATGAACTTGATTTTATTGAGTTTTTTATTTTATATTTTGAGCTCTTTGTGTCTAGTTTAGAAATCTTCACCTATGCTAATGTCATAAATATTTTCTTCTAGAAGTTTAATAGTTTTAGCTCATGCATTTAGGAGGATGATTTGTGTGTGTGGTGCTAGCTCAGGGCTGGGTTCATTTCTCCCCATATAGATAGACAGATATTCTGGCATTATTTGTTAAAAGACTACCTTTATCTGATTACTCACCTTGGCACCTTGGTTGAAAATCAATTGACCATAAAATTATTGATCTATTCCTGGACTCTCTCTTCTGATACATTGACCTATAAGTCTATCTTTATGCCAGTAGTACACTAGTAATTATAGATATATACTATATCTTTATAATAGTATAAATAATCAACATAATATACATAATATAATATAAATAATAAATAATATAAAACTATGTCTATATAACATTTTCCTGAAATCAGGTAACATTAGTCCTCCAACTTTGTCTTTGTTCTTAAATTGTTTTGTCTATATTAGATCATTTACCTTTTCATATGAATTTTAAAATAAGCTTCTCAAATCCTTCAAAAACGTGTATTAAGAATTTGATTGGTGCTCAAAAACAAAGATAATCTTGTCATTTTAACCACAAACTCATAACACAAGATGGAATAAGATGTGAGAAAAACAACTTAGGAGGGGAAGAGGAAAGGGACTGAATCGGTTTACTCTAAGGAACTTAGAGGTCATCAGAAAGGGGACTATCTTATCCACGAGATCGTGAATACAACCCTCAGGGTAACCCCTAAAGAAAAAAGCAGAATAGAGACACAAATAATAAATAAGGAGAAAACAAAGAAACACAACATAAGAAACTACATGACTCAGTTGATAAACCAAAACACACTGGACGAGAAACAAAGGAAATGCAGGAGAACCGGAAAACGAGTGATAAAATGGCAGCATTACGCCCTCATATATCAATAATCACCCTAAATGTAAATGGATGGAATTCTCCAATAAAAAGACGCAGAGTGGCGAGATGCATTAAGGAACAAGACCCAACAATATGCTGCCTCCAGGAAACACATTGCAGCTCCAATGACAAACACAGGCTCAGAGGGAAGAATGGAAGAGGATACTCCAAGCTAATGGAAAACAAAAGAAAGAGGCGTTGCCATACTTATATCAGACAAAGTAGACTTCAAGATAAGACAGGTGAAGAAAGACAAAGAGGGGCCGTATATAATGATCAAGGGACATTCCATCAAGAAGAAGTAACAGTTATAAATACCTATGCAACCAACACAGGAGCACCAAAGTACATAAAGCAACCATTAACAAACCTAAAAGAAGACATTCATAATAACACAATAATAGTAGGCGACCTCAACATTCCAGTCACATCAATGGATACATCATACAGACAGAAAATCACCAAGGAAACCGTGGAATTAAATGAAAAGCTAGACCAGATGGACTTAATAGACACATATACAACACTCCATCCAAAATCGGCAGAATACACATCCTTCTCAAGGGTGCACTGAACCGTCTCAAGGATAGACCATATGTCTGGAAACAAGACAAGCCTCAATAAATTTAAGAAGATTGAAATAATAACAGGCATCTTTTCCAATCACAATACTATAACGATAGAAATTAATTACAAGAAAAAAGCTGAGAAAAGGACAAAGATGTGGAGACTAAACAACATGCTATTGAACAAGCAATGGACGATTGGAGAAATTAAAGGAGAAATCAAAAAATAGCTGGACACAAATGAAAATGAAAACATAGCATACCAACTCATATGGGATGCAGCAAAAGCCATATTAATGGAAATTCATGGCAACACAGGCTGCCCTTAACAAACAAGATAAAACCCAAATAATCAGTCTCAAAATACACCTACTGGAATTAGAAAAAAAAAGAACAAAGCCCAAAGTCAGCAGAAGGAGAGAAATAATAAAAATCAGAGCAGGAATTAATACTATTGAAACAAAAAAGGAGTGGACAGGATCAATGAAACAAAGAGCTGGTTCTTTGGGAAGATAAATAAAATTGACAAACCCCTAGCCAGACTTACCAAGACGAAAAGAGAGAAAGCTCAGATAAATAAAATTAGAGATGAACGAGGACAAACAATGGATACCACAGAAACGCAACAGATTATAAGAGAATATTATGAAAAACTATATGAGAACAAAATGGACAATCTAGAGGAAATGGATAAATTCTTAGACTCTTACAAGCTCCCAAAGCTGAATCAAAAAGAAATAGAGAATCCGAATACACCAATCACAAGTAAAGAGATTGAAACAGTAATCAAGAGCCTCCCAAAGAAGAAAAGCCCAGGACCAGACAGCTTCCCTGGGAAAGTCTACCAAACGTTCAGAGAAGATTCAATACCTATCGTTCTCAAGCTATTCCAAAAAACTAGGGAAGATGGAATGCTTCCTAACACATTCTACGAGGCCAACATCACTCTGATACCAAAGCTTGACAAGGACAACACAAAAAAGGAAACTACAGGCCAATATTGCTGATGAACACAGATGCAAAAATCCTCAACAAAATATTCGCAACCCGAATGTATCAATACATCAAAAAGATCATACATCATGATCAAGTGGGAATTATTTCAGGGATAAAGGGATGGTTCAACATCCACAAATCAGTCAATGTGACACACCGCATTCACAAAATGAGGACGAAAACCACATGATTATCTCAATAGATGCAGAGAAAGCATTTGACAAGATCCAACAGCTATTTATGATAAAAACCCTTAACAAAATGGGGATAAAAGGAAACTACCTCAACATCATAAAGGCCATATATGACAAACCCACAGCCAATATCATACTCAATGGGGAAAAACTGAATGCCATCCCTCTGAGAACAGGAAGAAGACAAGGATGCCCACTATCAGCACTCTTATTCAACATGGTACTAGAGGTTTTGGCCAGAGCAATTAGGCAACAGAAAGGAATAAAAGGAATCCAAATAAGGAGTGAAGACATGAAACTCACTGTTTGCAGGTGACATGATTTTATATATAGAAAACCCTAAAGAATCCATCAGAAAACTATTAGAAATAATTAACTACAGTAACATTGCAGGTTACAAAATCAACTTACAAAAATCAGTTGCATTTCTGTACTCTAATAACGAACTAACAGAAAGAGAACTCAATAATACAATTCCATTTACAATTTCAAAAAGAAGAATAAAGTACCTAGGAATAAATTTGACTAAGGAGGCAAAAGACTTATATAATGAAAACTATAAGACATTATTGAAAGAAATAGATAATGGCATAAAGAGATGGAAAGAGATTCCATGCACATGGATTGGAAGAATAAACATAGTTAAAAAGTCCATAAAACCCAAAGTAATCTACAGATTCAATGCAATCCCAATCAGAATCCCAATGACTTCTTCAAGGAAATACAGCAAAGACTCCTAAAATTCGTATGGGGCAACCAAAGACCCTGAATTGCTAAAGCCATACTGAGAAAAAAGAACAATGCTGGAGGCATCACAATCCCTGACTTCAAAATGTACTACAAACCCATAGTGATCAAAACAGCGTGGTACTGGCACAAAAACAGACACACAGATCAATGGAACAGAACTGAAAGCCCAGAAATAAAACCACACATCTATGGACAGCTAATTTTCGATGAACGTGCCAAGAACATACAAGGCAGAAAAGACAGTCACTTCAACAAATGGTGTTGGGAAAATGGACAGCCACACGCAAAAGAATGAAAGTAGACCATTATCTCATACCATAAACAAGAATAAACTCAAAATGGATCAAAGACTTGAAGATAAGTCCTGAAATCATAAAACTTCTGGAAGATAATATAGGTAAAACACTCTTTGACATCCAATTAAAAGGTTCTTTTCGAACACCATGTCTTCTCAGACAAAAGAACAAAAGAAAGAATAAACAAGTGGGAGTTCATCAGACTAAAGAGCTTCTGCAAGGCTAAGGAAACTAGGATCAAAACCAAAAGACAACCCACCAATTGAGAGAAAACTTTTGCAAATCATATATCTGATAAGGGGTTAAGCTCCATAATATATAAGGAACTCACACAACTGAAAAACAAAAAAACAAACAGCCCAATTAAATAACGGGCAGAGGATATGAACAGACATTTTTCCAAAGATATGCAGATGGCCAATAAACACATGAAAACAGCTTCAGCATTACTAATCATCAGGGAAATGCAAATCAAAACTACACTAAGATACCATCTTACACCTGTTAAAATGGCTATAACCACAAGACTAAAACTAACAAATGTTGGAGAAGGCGTGGAGAAAAGGAACCCTCATACACTGCTGGTGGAATGCAAACTGGTGCCGCCACTATGGAAAACAGTATGGAGAGTCTTCAAAAAACTAAAAATACAAATAACATATGACCCAGCTATCCCCCTACTGGGTATCTACCCAAACAACTTGAAACCAACAATCCAAAGTAACATATGCACCCCTATGTTCATTGCAGCACTATTCACAATAGCCAGGACATGGAAACTA
This sequence comes from Equus quagga, assembly GCF_021613505.1. Lineage (NCBI taxonomy): Eukaryota > Metazoa > Chordata > Mammalia > Perissodactyla > Equidae > Equus > Equus quagga. The sequence goes on from NW_025802976.1 coordinate 5,364, forward strand.
TTCAAGTGCCCATCGACTGATGATTGGATAAAGAAGATGTGGTATATGTATACGATGGAATACTACTCAGCCAGAAAAAAAGGACAAATTCATACCATTTGCAAAAACATGGAAAGCCCTGGAGGAAATTATGCTTAGTGAAATAAGCCAGACTGAGAAAGACAAAGACCAGATGGTTTCACTCATATGTGGAATAAAAATAAGAACATGGACAAAGAAAACAGTTCAGTGGTTACCAGGGGAAGGGGGTGGGGGGTGGGCACAAGGGCTGGAGGGGAGCACCTATGAGGTCACAGACAAGAATTCATTACAAGTGAAATTTCACAATCATGTAAACTATTATGATCTCAAATTTTTAAAAAATGGTTAAGATAGTGAAAAAAAAAAGAAAAGAAAAGAATTTGATGGGTTTTGCATTGACTGTTTAAATGGATCCATTTGGGGAGAACAGCCATGTTACCAATATTAAATCTCCCCAATATTAAATCTCCCCAACCGTGAACATGGATAGGGCTCCATTTACTCCAGCCTTTAAATTTTGCTTTGTAATATTTTGTAGCTTTTGGTGTATCCGTCTTGTACAACTTTTGCTAAACTTCTTTGTATTTCATATGTTGCTGTTGTAAATGGAGTGCTTGTCTTTCACTTCACTATATAGAAATGCCAGTGTGTTTTTGCAAATTGACCTTATATCCCTCAATGTTGATAATTTCGCTTATTCTATCTACTAGTTACTTTGTAGGTTCCTCAGGGATCTGCACACAGAAATATATCATCTGCAAATACAGACAGCTGCATCTTTCCAGTCTGAACGTCTTTCCTTTCTTTGGCTTGTCCTACTGCACTGGCGAGGTCCTCTACCACCCGCTAAATAGAAGAGCTGAGGGCAGACATCCTACTCCCCTTCCTGATCTTGGAACAGCTTTCTACCACCAACTGTGATGCTAGCTTCAGGGTTTTGGAAATGTCCTTGATCAGGTTAAAGATGTTCTCTTTTATTCCTAGCTTGCTGAGAGTTCTTACCATTAAAACATTATTATTTTTTTCAATTGCTTTTTCTGCATACAATATGATCATTTGTTTTTATCGTTTATTTTATGAATAAGGCGAATTACATTGATCGATTTTCATATGTTAAACCAACCTTGCATTCTTGGGGTCAACCTTACTTGGTCATGATGTATTAGCCTATGTAGATATTGCTGGATTAGAGTTGTTAATCTTCGTTATGGATTTTTGCATCTATTTTCATGAGAGGAGTTGATCTTGTCATGTCTTTGATTCTGGGATCAGGATAAATACAAGCCCCGTAAAAGGACTTAAGGGTTCTCTCCTCATTTATCTTATGAAACTATTTACATAAGATTGGTATTATTTCTTCTTTAAGTGTCTGGTAGAACTCACCAGCAAAGCCATCTGCCTGGAGTCTTCTTTTGGGAAGGTTTTTAAATTATGGATTAGGTTTCTAAAGTCGATACAGGCTGTTTGAGTTTTCAATTTCTTTTGAGCAAGTTTTGCTAATGTGTTTCCTTCAAAAAATTCATCTACCTCATCTAAGTTATTGAATTTCTTGGCATAAAGTTGTTCAGAATATTCCCTTACTATCTTTATAACGTCTGTAGTATTCATACTTACGTCTTTTTTCATCCTATTAATCATTAATGTCTTTGCCCTTTTTTCATCATCGGCCTTGCTGGAGGTTGGTCAATTTTTTGTTGTGTTTTTGTTCTTTTGAGGGAAGATTGCCCCTGAGCTAACATCTGTGCCAATCTTCCTCTACTTTCTATGTGGGACGCCTCCACAGCACAGCTTGATGAGTGGTGTGTAGGGCCACACCCAGGATCTGAACCCACAGACCCCAGGCACTGAAGCAGAGCATGTGAACTTAACCGCTACACCACCCGGCTAGCCCCAGGTCTCTCAACTTTATTTTTAATCTCTTCAGAGAGCCACGTTTTGTTTCATCAATTACATCTATTGGGATTTTGTTGTGGCTGCTTCTTTTAAATTTTATTTATTGACTCTCTTTATTATTGGCTTCTTTCTGTTTGCTTTGAGTTTTGTTTTCTCTTCTTTTACTTATTAACATAGAAGTTTAGATCATTGATTTGAAAACTTCCTTTTTGCCAATATAAAAATCAAATTCATAAATGTGCGTCTGAGAAATGCTTTAGCTGCATTTCATGATTTTTGAGATGCTCTGTTTTCATTTTTATTCTATAAAAATACTTCTTAAAGGGGGTCCTCGTCAAGATGGCGCTGTGAACAGATGTTGAACTCACCTCCTCCCACAAACACAACCAGGTTACAACAATTTTAGGAAGAATCACCCTGGATTGAAAACTGAAAACTGGATAAAAAGATCTCCCACAACAAGGGACAGTCCTGAAGAAAGCAGAAGAGGCAGTAACTCTGGCCAGAGAGGAAAAAAGCCACCTTTGGGAGCAGAGGAGCTTCTCAGCTGGCCAGGCAGGAGCCAACCTAAGGTACAAGCCCTCCCTGGAGGAGTGAGGTCTGGAGCGGGGACAATACTGCTATAACCATCCTTCAGACTCAGCCCAACTGAGAGAGGGGTCTTACTGTCTGGCTTTGCTCACTATTAACTACAGCGAGGACACCCCAGAAAAGCTATCGGCCGAAAGCCAAAAAGATCCGGGTCTTAAACAGCCCACACACAAACTCACTCATTGCAGCAACCTAAAATCACCAGAGAGAAGACTGACTGTCCTTTGGTGAAATGAGACTCACCTGGTGGGCTCTGGGGGCATCTTGGTGAGAGGAGGATCCTCTCCGGAGACTGAGATATTGGTGGCGGCCATTGTTCTGAGCTGGTCCAGGCATGCTGATACGGACACAGGCGGGGGCCATTGAGGTGTGTCCCTTGGGCTGTTAGCCCAGGGGTCTGCCACACCCACTAGAGCACAGATTTAATCCAGTTCAGCCAGGGCAGGCAACCCGCCCTAGGGACTGGCCCCCACATAACAGCAAGCCCTCAGGCTACTTTTCAGGCTGCATTGACTGAGTGCCTTGATCCTCTACAGGCAGGCAAAGGTTTCTGCCTCTGTGGGGCAGGGCTTGTGTGAGGACCAGGTGAACTGTGGGGGGCATTGGGGCAGAGGTGGGGGCCTCTGCAGTGTGGCGGTGGGGTACGCTCCAGGGGCTTGAGAAGTGTGCATGGACCAGGACTGTGCTGACAGTGTATGTGGTCCAGAGTGGGGTGAGGCTTATCAGTGGCAGAAGACTTGTGTTTCACAAATAGCCATAAAAAGGATCAGCCCCACCTTCCAAAGCCTGAAACAACTGAGGGCCTCCATGCCAAGAGCTAGCCCTACTCAGCTGCACTCCTAAGAGAACTGACATCAGCCTTCTTGACCTCAGGCCTATCACAACTGAGCCTAGCAACCAGCTACACTGGGTACCAACCCAATTAAGAGGACAATTGCAATAAGAGTGTGCTAATAGGTGGGACAAAGATGGCGGAGTGAGTGGTCTTCTTCATCTCTCCCCCGTCGAATCTACAACTAATTGGACATTCACCGATTAACAAAGGATATCCAGATAGCATCTCAAGACGCCTAAGAGTCTCGTGCTACTATACATTGGAAGGCGGAAAGACTTCCCCCTGGGAGGAGGTGGAAATAGGTGAAAACTCTCCGATCCCTGACCCCTGACCCCCAGACAGCCTAGTTCCTGCAGGAGGCTCTCTTCCAGCGGACTCCCCCATAGCATCGCCACACACCAAGGGCGGGAGTGTGCACTCACCAGCGGAGCGACAGTGGAAACAGGTGACAACAGCCCTACTCAAGCCCCTGCGATTACACCTAAGCCCAGGGGGAATCCCCAGGGCCCTGCACCCACCGGCAGGGAAGGCCTCCGCTCACCACTAGCAGGGAGGCGCCGCCCAGAACCCAGAACAGAGAGAAGCTCCCGGCGGGCGAATTCCCCAGCACAGCACCAGACCGCAAGCTGCTGCTGGGCCCACGGTGTCCGGTGCATGGGTTGGTGCAGGGGGCACCCGGACTTCCCGTGGACATGCTTGGGGACATGGTTGGACGTCCAGCACCCGGCTCTGCGGCCCGGAGGGAGGCTCTGGGGTCCTGCACCTCCCCGGCAGGGAAAGCCTCTGCTTGCCATTAGCTGGGAGGCCCCTCCCAGAATCCAGAACAAAGGGAAGCTCCCAGTGGGCAGATTCCCTGGCACGGCCCCAGACTGCAAGCTGCTGCTGGGCCCACGGTCTCTGGAGCACAGGTCGGTGCAGGGGGTTCCCAGACTTCCCGTGGATGTGCTTGGGGACACGGTTGGAGCTCCAGCACCTGGCTCTGTGGCCCGGGGACAGGCTCTGGGGTCCCACACCTCCCTGGCAGGGAAAACCTCTGCTTGCCATTAGCTGGGAGGCTCCACCCAGAATCCAGAACAAAGGGAAGCTCCCAGCAGGCAGATTCCATGGCACTGCACCAGACCACCAGCTGCTGCTGCGCCCACGGTCTCCGGTGCACAGGTCAGTGCAGGGGGTGCCTGGACTTCCCATGGACATGCTTGGGGACTGGGTGGAGCTCCAACACCCGGCTCTGCAGCCCGGGGGGATGCTCCAGGGTCCCACACACCCCCCAGCAGGGAGGGCCTCTGCTCGCCATTGGCAAGGAGGCCCCGCCCAGCATTCAGAACACCAGGAAGCTCACTAGAGCAGAATTCCCCACAAGGCAGCAGCTTACAAGCCACCGCCAGGCCCACGGACTCTGGCCATGTCCCACACGAGGCAAGGGGCTCCCAGAGATCCCGTGAGAGTGGAGTGGGGCAGAGTGGAGCTCCGGTGAAATGGCTACATAGCCCAGGGGGAACTCCAGGTTCCTACAGCAGCCTCAGCAAAAGCCTCTGCACAGCACTACTGGAGAGGTCCCAACTGGCAATTGCAAGGCGGGAAGGCCCTGGGGCAAAAGTAGCACAGCTAGGTAAGCTAACGACAGACTGCAGAAGATACCCATAGCTCTGCTGGGACCTATAGTGGACAACTGTGATCTTGTGGGCTCTGTTAGGGACAAAGCGGCGATTATAGGTGATCCTGCTCCTGGCTGCTGGGAAAGACCACAACACTGCTGCAGACCACAAGGAGGGAGCGCATCTAAGTGGGCTGCAACAGTAGGCACCAGCAGCCTGAGGCCCCATTGCGATTGCCCCCACAACCGACGAGGGACCCCACAGGACCACTGTGACTACGAGGAGGGGTCCAGGTCCAGTCAGTAACAGCTGACAGGGTTCCTGGTTGGTGCAGTCTAAACAGCTGCCCCCACACACACACCAGTCGCAACAAGTGGAAGCAGCAACTAAACTCTATCTCTATGCGGAGGCACAAATCCACACCATCACGCAGTATGAAAAAAATATATTAAATCTCCAGAACAGAAGGAAAATGATAAGCATCCAGAAAATAATCCCAAAGACAATGAAATCTATAACCTAAATGATGATGATTTCAAAACTGCCATTATTAAAAAACTCAACAAGTTAAAAGAGAATTCAGATAGACAACTCAATGAGTTCAGGAGTTATGTCACAAAAGAGCTTGACACTATAAAAAAGAACCAATTAGAAATATTGGAGATGAAGAACACAATGGAGAAGATTAAGAAAAATCTGCACTCTCTGAACAGTAGGGTCGATAATATGGAGGACAGAATTAGCAATTTGCAGGATAGGAATATAGAAATGCTGTAGACAGAGGAGGAGAGAGAACTAAGACTAAAAAGAAATGAACAAACTCTCCAAGAATTATCCGACTCAATTAGGAGATACAACATAAGGATTATAGGTATACCAGAGGGAGAAGAGAAGGAGAAGTGGGCAGAAGGCCTGTTCAAAGAAGTAATAGCTGAGAACTTTCCAAACTTGGGAAGAGAGATGGAACTTCATGTGATAGAAGCCAACAGATCTCCAAACTTTATTAACGCAAGAAGACCAACCCCAAGGCATATAGTAGTGCAACTAGCAAAAGTCAATCACAAAGAGAAAATACTAAGGGCAGCCAGGCAGAAGAAAATAACTTACAAAGGAAACCACATAAGGCTATCAGCAGATTTCTCAGGGGAGACCTTACAGGCTAGAAGAGATTGGAACGAAATATTCAAAACTCTGAAGGACAAAAACCTGCAGCCAAGAATACTCTACCCAGCGAAAATATCCTTCAAATACGATGGAGAAATAAAAACTTTCCCAGATAAACAAAAGTTAAGGGAGCTCATCGCCACAAAACCTCCTCTTCAAGAAATGCTCAGGAAGAACCTCATTCCTGAAAAATCAAAAAAAGGAAAGGGGTTACAAAATCCAGAACAAAGGAGATAAGCAGAAGGACAATAACACAAAGTAACAGCTCTCCATCAGGACAAAATGCAAAAGACCCGGAAAACAAGTGATAAAATGGCAACAGTAGGCCCCCACGTTTCAATAATCACTCTAAACGTGAATGGCTTGAACTCTCCAATCAAGAGGCACAGAGTGGCAGGATGGATCAAAGAACAAGATCCAATAATATGCTGCCTCCAGGAAACACACCTCAGCCCCAAAGACAAACACAGACTCAAAGTGAAGGGATGGAAGACAATACTCCAAGCTAATAATGAACAAAAGAAAGCAGGTGTTGCCATACTTATATCAGACACGGCAGACTTCAAAGCAAAACAGATAAAGACAAAGAGGGGCAGTATATAATGATAACAGGGACGCTCCACCAAGATGACATAACGCTTATACATATATACGCACCTAACACAGGAGCACCAAACTTCGTAAAGAAACTATTAACAAAACTAAAAGGAGACATCAACAGCAATACAATAATAGTAGGGGACCTCAACACCCCATTAACACCAATGGGCAGATCATCCAGACAGAAAATCAACAAGGAAATTATAGAATTAAATGAAAAATTAGATCAGATGGACCTAATAGATACATATAGGACACTTCATCCAAAAACAGGAGGTTACACCTTCTCAAGTGCACATGGAACATTCTCAAGGATAGACCATATCTTGGGAAACAAAGCAAGCATCAATAAGTTCAAGATGGTTGAAATAATATCAAGCATCTTTTCTGATCGTAATGCTATGAAACTAGAAATCAACTACAAGACTAAAGCTGGGAAAGGGCCAAAAGTGTGGAGACTAAACAACATGCTACTGAACAAACAATGGATTATTGAAGAAATTAAAGAAGAAATCAAATATTATCTGGAGACAAATGAAAATGAAAACACGCCGTACCAAATCATTTGGGATGCAGCAAAGGCAGTCCTAAGAGGGAAATTCATTGCAATACAGGCTCACCTCAATAAGCAATAAAAATCTTACATAAACAACCTCAAACGTACCTAACGGAATCAGAAAAAGAAGAACAAACAAAGCCCAAAGTCAGTAGAAGGAGGGAAATAATAAAAATCAGAGCAGAAATAAACGATATTGAAACAAAAAAGACAGTAGAAAGGATCAATGAAACAAAGAGTTGGTTCTTCGAAAAATTTAACAAAATCGACAAACCCTTAGCCAGACTCACTAAAAAGAAAAAGAGAGAAGTCTCAAATAAATAAAATTAGAAACAAGAGAGGAGAAATCACAAAAGATACCGAAGAAATACAAAGGATCATAAGAGAATACTATGAAAAACTATATGCCAACAAATTGAACAACCTAGAAGAAATGGATAAATTCCTAGACTCATACAACCTACCCAAACTGAATCAGGAAGAAATAGAGAATCTGAATAGACCAATTACAAGTAAAGAAATAGAAACAGTAATCAAAAACCTCCCCCAAAATAAGAGTCCAGGACCAGATGGCTTCTCTGGAGAATTCTACCAAACATTCAAAGAAGACTTAATACCTATCCTTCTCAAACTATTCCAGAAAATTGAGGAAGATGGAGTACTCCATAACACATTCTGTGAAGCCAACATCACTCTGATCCCCAAACCTGACAAGGACAACACAAAGAAGGAAAACTACAGGCCAATATCACTGATGAACATAGATGCAAAAGTCCTCAACAAAATTTTGGCAAACCGAATACAGCAATACATCAAAAAGATTATACACCATGATCAAGTGGGATTCATACCAGGGACACAGGGATGGTTCAACATCCGCAAGTCAATCAACGTGATTCACTACATTAACAAAATGAGAAACAAAAACCACATGATTATCTCAATAGATGCAGAGAAAACATTCGACAAGATCCAACATCCATTTATGATAAAAATCCTCAATAAAATAGGTATAGAAGGAAAGTACCTCAACATAATAAAGGCCATATATGACAAACCCACAGCCAACATCATACTCAACGGACAAAAACTGAAACCCATCCCTCTCAGAACAGGAACAAGACAAGGGTGCCCACTTTCACTACTCTTATTCAACATAGTACTGGAGGTTTTGGCCACAGCAATTCGGCAGGAAGAAGAAATAAAAGGAATCCAAATAGGCAACGAAGAAGTAAAACTCTCACTGTTTGCAGACGACATGATCTTATATATAGAAAACCCCAAAGAATCCATAGAAAAACTATTAGAAACAATCAACAACTACAGCAAAGTTGCAGGGTACAAAATCAACATGCGTAAATCAGTAGCATTTCTATGTGCTAACAATGAACTAACACAAAAAGATCTCAAGAACTCAATCCCATTCATGATCGCAACAAAAAGAATAAAATACCTTGGGATAAATTTAACCAAGGAAGTGAAAGATCTACACAATGAAAACTACAAGACCTTCTTGAAAGAAATCGATGACGACATAAAGAGATGGAAAGACATTCCATGCACATGGATTGGAAGAATAAACATAGTTAAAATGTCCATACTACCTAAAGCAATCTACAGATTCAACGCTATCCCAATCAGAATCCCAATGACGTTCTTTACAGAAATTGAACAAAGAATCCTAAAATTCATATGGGGCAACAAAAGACCCCGAATTGCTAAAGCAATCTTGAGAAAGAAGAACAAAGCCGGAGGCATCACAATTCCTGACTTCAAAACATACTACAAAGCCACAGTAATCAAAACAGCATGGTACTGGTACAAAAACAGATGCACAGATCAATGGAACAGAATTGAAAACCCAGAAATAAAACCACACATCTATGGACAGCTAATCTTTGACAAAGGAGCTGAGGGCCTACAATGGAGGAAAGAAAGTCTCTTCAACAAATGGTGCTAGGAAAACTGGACAGCCACATGTAAAAGAATGAAAATCGACCATTCTTTTTCACCATTTACTAAAATAAACTCAAAATGGATCAAAGACCTAAAGATTAGGCCTGAAACAATAAGTCTTCTAGAAGAGAATATCGGCAGTACACTCTTTGACATCAGCTTCAAAAGAATCTTTTTGGACACCACAACCCCTCACATGAGGGAAACAATAGAAAGAATAAACAAATGGGATTTCATCAGACTAAAGAGCTTCTTCAAGGCAAGGGAAAACAGGATTGAAACAAAAAAACAGCCCACTAATTGGGAAAAAATATTCACAAGTTATTTATCCAACAAAGGGTTAATCTCCATAATATACAAAGACTTCACACAACTCAACAATAAAAAATCAAACAACCCAATTACCAAATGGGCAGGGGACATGAATAGCCATTTCTCCAAAGAAGATATATGGATGGCCAATAGACACATGAAAAGATGCTCATCACCACTAATCATTAGGGAAATGCAAATCAAAACTACACTAAGATATCACCTTACACCTCTTAGAATGGCAAAAATATCCAAAACCAAGAGTGACAAATGTTGGAGAGGCTGTGGAGAAAAGGAAACCCTCATACACTGTTGGTGGGAATGCAAACTGGTGCAGCCACTATGGAAAACAGTATGGAGATTCTTCAAAAAGTTAAGAATAGAAATACCTTATGACCCAGCCATCCCACTACTGGGTATCTATCCTAAGAACCTGAAATCAGCAATTCCAAAAGTTCCATGCACCCCTATGTTCATCGCAGCATTATTCACAATAGCCAAGTCATGGAACCAACCTAAGTGCGCAGCAACAGATGATTGGATAAAGAAGATGTGGTATATATACACAATGGAATACCTCTCAGTCATAAAAAAGGACAAAGTCATCCCATTCACAACAACATGGATAGACCTTGAGGGTATTATGTTGAGTGAAATAAGCCAGACAGAGAAAGACAAACTCTGTATGACTCCACTCATAGGTGGTAGTTAACATGGACAAAGAGAACTAATCGGTGGTTGCCAGGGGAAAGGGGGGTGGGGGAGGGCACTAGGGGTGAAGTGGTGTACCTACAACATGACTAACAATGATGTACAACTGTAATTTCACAAGGATGTTAACTTTCATAACCTTAATTTAAAAAAAAAGAAGAAGAAAAGAAAGAGAAGATAATAAAAAGGAAAAGTTTTACCAAAAAAAAAAATACTTCTTAATTTCTCTTATGGCATCCTCTGTGATTCATGAGTGACTCAGAAGTGTGTGTGTCTTAATTTCCAAGTATTTGGAATTTTCCAGATATCTCTCTGTTGTTGCTATTTAGTTGAATTCCATTGTGGTTACCTAACACACTTTGTATGACTTTTACCTTTTTAAATGTGCTGAGTTTTGGCTTGTGACCAGAATATGGCCCATCTTTGTGAATGTTCCACATGCACTTGAAAAGAATGTGACATTCTGCTGTTGTCAGGTGGGACACTCTATGGCAATCAGATCAAGTTATAGCATTTGTTTCACATCTTCTAGGTCCTTACTGATTTTTCTCCTTTCTTATTCTGTTGGTTGCTCAGAGAAAGGTGTTGAAGTTTCCAACAATATTTGGATTTATGTATTTCTCCTTTCATTTCCATCAGTGTTTGTTTCCTGGATTTTGTATCTCTTTTGTTAGGTGCACACACATTTAGGATTGTCCTTCTTTCTTCTTGAGTTGACACCTTTATCATTCTGTAACATCCCTCTTTGTCTCTGGCAATATTCCTTGCTCTGAAATCTAATTTGTCTCATGTTAACATAGCCACTCCAGCTTTCTCTTGATTTCTGTTGGCATGGTAAATCTTTCTCTATCCCTTTCTTTTTAACCTGTCTATATCTTAATATTTAAAGTGAGCCTCTTGTACACAGCATACAAGTTGCCTTGCTTTTTTATCCACTCTGATTATCCCCGTCTTTTAAGTGAAGTATTTATACCACGTATGTTTAATGTAATTATTGGCATAGTTGGATTTTTATCTACCATCTTGTGGTTTTATATTCGTTCTACAGTCTACTTTTCTTTTTCTGCCTTTTTTGTTTAAATGAGTACTTTTTACTATTCTATCTGCACCATTGGCTTATTAATTATGCCTCTTTTAAAAAGGTTTTTGGAGTGGTTCTATGGATTACAATATATTTCTGTAATTTATCATAACATACTTTCAAATAAGAAAGTATTTCACTTATCGTGTGAGAACATCATGGCTGGGCTACCCCAGTTCCTCCTTCCCAACCTGCATTTTGCCTCCACATGTGTTAGAATCCCATGACACACTGTTAGGATTTTTCTTTGTGTGATTAACTTCTAAAATGACTAAAAGATGGGTGTCTCACAGTTGTCTTCATTTTCACCATTTTCAGAGGCCCTTATTTCTTTGTTTAGATCCAAGTTTTTGTCTGGGGTCATATTCCTTCTGCCTGAATAACTTCCTCTCCTCTTGCTGTGGGCCACACCCAGCCCTCAGCAGTCCATTCCATTTCAGCTCATTTCTCTGCTCGCCCCCTGGGTTCTGCTCAGGTAACACGGCACACAAGTCCCTCTCCTGGGGAGTGGGGGTTCTTGTATTTCAGGCAACCTGGTTGCCCTGCAGCCTCAGCCTTGGACGGATTAGAAGAAAGTTGTGGGGTTTTGCTCATCTGGATTTTTCTCATTGTTAGGGTGGGAGTGATTCTCTTTCCACTTTTCCATGTCCTGGTGCAAAATGTTGAATTTACTTCCATACATGTCATGTCTATGACACAGCAAGCACTTCAGATCTGAGGACAGTATTTATCCTTGGCTCTGGAAAATTCCTTCATTCTGCTCATGTGTAAAGGGGTCCTGTGTCCTGGTAGGGGGCCCTGGACAGGTGGACCTGGGGAGAGGGAGGCATGGCCTCCGTAGGGCCCATGGAAGGAAATGTTCAGGATGGAGAGAGGAAGTGCCCATTCGCAGATGGGAGAGTCGAGGCTCCCAGTCACTCTGCAGGTTCACAAGCCTGAGGGAGGAGGGAGGGGCCTCTCTCTGTCCTCGGGGGTCTTTAGAGCTGGTCAAGAACAGATTCTAGCAAAAACGATGTTGGACTCATTTCCGACTTAAGACACCGGCGAAGGTTCCCCCAAGAAAGGGAGATGAGGGGACAGTGTGGGGCAGACAGGGTCTCCTGAGAGAGGAGCAGCCCTCCCCAGTCCCCACCCACCTGCTCTGGGCCACTGCTTAGGGAAGGCTGGGTCACTCCCTCACAGCATTGTGGGACCTGCTCCTGCTGGGCACCTGGGGGCAGCGCCCACTGTTTCCTCTAGTGGGGGTGGGGGCAGCAGCCTCAGGGACCACCTGACAGTGGTTGTCACATTATTTTTAGGCCAAAGTCTGCTTCCAAAGAGAACATCATGGAAACATGTTAAAGAGAAAACCTGGGGCTACTCTGCCTAAACCAGGGGCTCTGGGTGCAGCTGGAGGAGCGGCGGGCCCAGCTGCACCCTCGCCTGCCCCCAGTCACCCGACCCGCACCTCACAGGTGCAGAGGTGGGAGCAGATGAGGAAGCCGGCTGGACCTGACCTTTCTTCCTGACCAGGCCACAGGCCACGCCCCCCGATCCTTCTCCAAGTCACCCAGCCTGTGCTGGGCCTGCTGGACCCAGAAGGGAGCAGCCAAAGAGCAGAGGTGACAGTCACCACGACGGGCCGGGATGCAGCTCACGCCAACGGGACATCACACTCGCTAAGGAACGGAGCTCACAGCCCTCGTGGGGGGACCCAGAATCAGCCCAGAGCCCTGGGGGGCACCCGGCCACCCTACAGCACCCAGGACCCCCGGGCAGCGCAGCAGAAGGCAGCCCGTGTCCCCTCACAGACCTTCTGCTCTTGGGTGGGGGGCCTTGGTGGCTCCAGGACCGGCCCAGGAGCTGACCAGCTAGGAGTCCACAGGCCTGGGCCAGGGGCAGTGTGGGCTCCCGAGGTCCCCCGAGGGGCGGGTCCGGAGCATCGGAGGCCCTCCCGGGCCGGTGGGGACAAGGACAGACCCCCAGCCCCGCGGGTGGAGGACCCGGGTGGTGCTCACGTGCCGGGTGGCCCCACCGGCCATCAGAGCCCTCGTGATGGCAGGTGGGGTCGGGCGGGGGAGGGGCGGGGGCGGAGGGGTCAGCTAGGGGCGGGCAGCGGCCTCCGCCCGGCGCCCCAGAAGGCGTGAGCGGGACGAAGCACAGGGTGCGGGGCCGACCGGGGCGCCCAGCAGCCGCGACCCCTGCGGGCCCCACCCCACCGCCACACGGGCCCCCAGCCCGCCGAGGACGCCACAGGCCGGCTTACCACGCGGGCCTCGGCCCAGGGACCCCGGGCGCCCTGCCCTCGCCCCAGGGAGGCCGGAGCGCTGCTGCTGAGGGAGGAGGCGCCGGGGCTCTCGGGTCCCACAGCTCGGCCCAGGGACGCCAGCCTGCGCTCGGCCATAAATGGAACTGTCGTAAACGGAACTGTCATAAGCGGACTGGTGACACCACCCCCCCCGCGCCGGCCCCCCCAGGGATTCCCCCTGGGGTGGCTCCGCAGGGTCACCAGGTCCCGGACAGGCAGCTCCGCAGACGTGCGGGTGGGGTGTTCACGGACACACGCCCGCGTGCACACGCACACACAGGACGGGCTTCCCGCTGGGTCCGCAGAGCCCACCAGAACTTCTCAGGTTGGTCCGGAGGTTCCGACGGCTCTGCCAGCAGTTTCACAGCAGCCCGCAAGGACCCTGAGGTCACTTTTTGTCACTTTTCCAGCAGGAGCCGACATGCGGCCGCCGATGCGTGGACCGAAAACCTCCCGGGTTTTCCCCGTGTGGAGACACAGCGAGGCGATGACACACACACACACACACACACTCTCAGTGCTCACACACGTGCACCCGCACGCTCTTGCCCAGAGCTCTCAGCCCCTGGGTGCTGGACGGAGGGCTCATGATGGGGAGGCCCTGGGAACGGCTGGGAGAGGAACCTGAGTCCTTTTCACAAATTCAGGGTCTGGGGGCTTCCTGGGAGGGGGGCCACCTGCATCTCACTCCCAACAAGTGATATCGACCCTGATATCAGTTTCCCCACATTAAACCCAGCATATATGGAGTTAAAAGCAAAACACCCATTCCCTGCTTACTCTCTAGCTTCCTGGCTCCAGAATCCGCTATCCTCCATGGAGACAGACACCGTCAAGGACAAGCACCTGGACTATCTCCTCCCACAAAGAGATACGGGCTGGTGGGAAAGCTGCTGACCAGCAAGGCCATATGCTCCCCCTCTCTACTTAAAACCCTAAATAAAAACACTTCCTTTTGGCTTTTCAGGGACTTTGGGATTTCAGCGTTAGCTGCCCTCTCTCCTTGCTCAGCGCTGTGCAAAAATAAAGTTTCTACTTTCTTCCACCAGCCCCGGTGTCAGAGATTGGCTTGCTGCGCAACGGGTGCGCGAACTCACTTCAGGTTGGGTAACATAAGGGCTTTGCACACGCCAAGAGCAGGACAGGGTGGGGCACGGCTCCTGGGGGTCCCTCTAGGGAAGGTGGTCACGTGGTCACATTTGTACACGAACATTCCCAAAGCCACACCAGGCTAAGTGCAGGTGTCCCCCGCGTCCCGGGCAGAGCCTGGTGAGCAGGCCCCACAGTGGGCCAAGGGGCCCTCTCTGGACCATCTGCAACCACTCGCCCATCGGCAAGCAGCTGATCCTAGACCCGTGCATGACGGCGCACCCAGACCCCCGGCACGAAGGGAAGCACACCAGCACGGCGTCTTTGCCCAAGTTTATTAGGAAAGCAAAGAATTGGACAAAGGCTCGGAAAATAAGTATCCGCAGTGAGGAAACCAGCTTAGGAGGTGAGAAAGCTCAGAGGGTCAGCAGGGGGATGAGGAGGATGGTGGAGGGTGGGGCCTGGGTGGCCGCAAGTGCCCTGCTCACCCCTTCGATGGAGGCAGGGCTGTAGGGCCAGTGCCCGGGGTCGGCGGGAGCTTGCACATGGTGTCCTGGCACAGGCAGCTCTCGATGTGCGTGTAGGTGTAGTCCCGCGAGCCGCCGTGGGGACAGTCCAGCACCACCTTCCGCTGGCTCGTGCGCCCCTCCTTGCAGCAGGTGCACCTGTGGTCCAGGGCCTGGGCCTCGGCAGAGTACCTGGGGGAGGGCCACAGTGAGGGGCCACTCCCTCCTGGAGGGGGCAGCCTCCCCTTCCCCTCCCCCAACCCTGGCCACTCGTGGCCTGGGACTCACATGGCGAAGGTCCCGCATGACCCGGAGCAGTAGTTCATGGTCACCAACTTGCTGCAGCCGGCATGTGAAATTTCCTTGGTAACGGGGATGGTGGAGCAGGGGATCCTGGTCTCATTGCGAAGGATGCCTGGAGGTGAGGAAGTGGAGGCTCTGAGGCGGGGTCTCCACACTTCAAGGGGGCCCACCAGGTCTCCCTCACTGCTTCCTCTCCGTCCCCAAGTGCACCTTGCCTGGCCCTCAGGCGCCCTCTAGCGAGCTGGGCACCCCTGGTGATGCCCTCAAAGTCCTCACTCTGCTGAGAGGGGCACAGAGGGGACAGGGCTCCCAGGGCACCATCCCCTCGTGCCTTCCTCCCCACAGGGTGGCCTGGGTTTAGCCCACCCACCAGGCCCTGCCTCGGACCCCAGGAGCAGCCCACCGAGCGTTCTGTACTCACACTTCCTGCAGCAGCCGTTGGGCATGAGCGTGACGGAGCCCTGGAGGAAAGGAGGGTGAGCCTGCGCCCCAGACCTTCCCCCAGCTGTGAGCACCTCCTCCAGCCACAGACGTGGGAAGGGGCTGTTTCTGCAGAAGGGGCCCAGGCCAGAGGCCACTGTCCCAGCACTGGGGCTTCAGACCCACGGTAAAATAGGGGACGCCCACTCCCCGGGCTCGCTCACCGGGAGGCAGGCGCTGGCATCAAATTCCGGGCAGGTGATGTTGGAGATGGACGAGATGAACTGGTTGTTGGTTTTCATGCAGCTGAAGAAGGTGCAGTTGTTGGTGGGGTCCCTCTTTCTGTCCCCGGGCTGTGGGGCAGAGGACAGCATGGTGAGGGCCCGCAGGAGGCCCACCCTCGGAGGCCCACCCCGAAAGACAGACTGGAAACACCTCGCAGGTGCCTGACCAGCCAGCCAAGTGCAGCTTCTCAGGCAGGAGGCCCAGCCTGCAGGCCCAGAGTCACTGGGCAGGTGACACCCGGGAAGGGCCCAGGGGCAGCCACCAGCCTGTAGTCCACAGATGCGTCCTCCTCCTAAACCCCAGAATTCATGGAGGTGACCTTTTCTGGAAAAACGGTCTTTGCAGCCATACTTAAGATCTCAAGATGAGATCCTCCTGGACTACTGGAGGGGGCCCAAAATCCAATGACAAGTGTCCTTGTAAGACACAGAGAGACAGAGGAGAAGGTCGTGTGAGGACAGGCAGATACTGGAGTGATGCAGCCACAAGCCCAGGAAGGCCTGGAGCCCAGAAGGTGGAAGAGGCAAGAAGGACCCTCCCTGGGCCAGGGGGAGCGCAGCCCTGCCCACACCTGGGCCTCAGACTCCAGCCTCCAGGATGGGGGGGGAGGGGGTTGGGGGAATCCTGCCTGTTGTTTCAGCCCCCAGTCTGTGGTCCCTTCTCACAGCCACCCAGGACAGTGGCACAGAGGACTCAGCCAGGGGCAGCGGGAGTTGTCCCAGGCCGTGCCCTCAGACCCAGGCCGGCCCTGCAGTGGCGTGAGCAGCCCTGAGCAGGGGACTCGCGCACCTTCAGGATGTACTGCCCGCTGGGCTGGTTGATGATGCAGTGGGTCTGCTCACACTTCATGCAGCACTCCCCAGGGGCCTCCACAAGCTCGTAGCCCTACGAGACACAGGGTTCAGGTTGGCGAGGGAAAGAGGACAGGAGCTGTTGGGGCCGGAACTCCGCTCATGAAGGGAAGTGATGGGGCGGCGGCTGCTTACGGGGCTGCAGGACGTGCTGCAGGGCACGTGGGTGCAGGAGATGACGTTGAGCTGCGTGGTGCTGTTCCTGCTGCCGGTGCACACGCAGTCCTGGCACTTGGAGGAGTAAACTGGAGAGCCGGGCTGAGGGCACAGGGAGGGACGAGTGAGACTGGGCACCCTCCACGCCTCCCACCCGCCTCAGGGAGCGTGGCTCCCACCTGGGAGGGCTCTGACAGTAGGAGAAAGGAGCTGGGTGCCCCGGGCCTGGCTCGCACAGCAGAGCCCCCAGAGCAGGCCCTAACCGGCACCATATCCAGCCAGAGAGCCTGCCCAGGACCCCACCCCTCCTCCCCCACCTCCACCTTCCGTTGGCCCAGCCCAGGGCTCACCTGGTACTCAGCATTCCCAACAACACACACGTTCTTGGGCACTGGGGAGAAAGAACGGGGACAGCAGTCAGACTGCCCTGCCAGGCACAAGACGCGCACAGCCGGTGTACCGAGTGGGAGCTCAGGGCCGGGGGCGGGGAGGGGTGCATTGGCCATGCAGAGTCAGGGCCCCAGATGGGAGCCACTTCACCACACTGCCCCACTCAAGCCACAGTCAGCCCCAGCCCCACAGCCGCCTCCCGCCCTGGCTCCAGGGCCCCACTCACCACACGAGTAGAGGGGGCAGCACCTTCCGGGGACCATCTCGCTCTTCAGCTCGAATCCCAGCGAGCACACAGGGGGCTTCTCTCTGCAGAGGCCGGCATTGCACTCTGAGGAGGGGAGGAAATGTGGTAATGAGCACGGCTCCTTGAAAGCTGTGCCCCGCCACTGCCCGCAGCACAGGGTGGGGCCTGGGGTGTCTGTGGGTACGAGCACGGCCCCCAGGCCCAAGCACAGCCTCCTCCTACAACACCTACTCTCAGCAGGATACACCCTGCGGCCGCTGCTCCCCAGCTCCCCAGGGAGGTGAAATCACCACGGAGAATTTACACGGTGAATCCGGGGGCCCTAGGAGGGGACAGGTGCCCTGGGGCCCAGGCTCGGCTCCCCTCCCCCGGGCGTGGCCTTACTGCAGGAGGTGATGGTGCAGCAGGTGTCGTCGGGGTTGACCTCCGTGACCAGGTAGGTGCCGTCCTCCTTGCACTCAGACAGGGGCTTCTGGCTGCACTTCCTGGGCTGGCAGATGATGCCTCTTCCACCCTCCAGGCAGACGCAGTCCTTACAGTCGAACTCAAAGCGCTCCCCAAACTACAGGAGGAAGGGGTGAGCAGGGAGAAGAGCGGGCGGCCTCACCACGGGCCGGGGCTGCGGGAAAACCTGTGCCCTCCCACCTCTGAACACACGGGGCAGGTTCTGGCCCAGGACAGAAGCCCTCATTCAGGGCCAGGCCACTAACATCTTGACCGTGACCTGCTCACCAGTATTTGCCTATACCATGTGGACCTGGCTCGGGGCAGACACACCACAGGTGTCCAGAGGGTTGGTGAGGCATGGAACTAAGGAATCAACCATGGGTGTAGACATGACAGTGCAGTGGCTAGGATATCATCTCGGTTCCAGACAACTTCACATGAGCAATGGGTGGGTGTTGTGGACGGGTGGAGGATATGTTGATGGAGGGATGGATGGAAAGGTGGATGGATGGAAGGAGGGAGGGACAGACGGATGGAGGGATGGACACACAGAGGGACGGGGAGATGGAAGAATGGATAGAGGGGCAGAAGATGGAGGGATGGGTGGAGGTAGCAACAGGGGAACAGACGGATGGGTGGGTGCATATCATGCTAGCTCAGCCTTCCAGGACTTAAATGCCTCATTACTCAGTCTTTGAGGCTCCCAGGTTCTCGTGTCCACCCCACCCACCCCACAAAATTTAGGGTTTGTGGGAGAATCCCGCCCCAGCACCAAGGAGGAGGGCCGACCTTTCTGGGCACGTCATCAGGTCCCACACAGCCTAGGAGGAGAGAGGAAAGGAATCCTGTCAGCAGAGTCTCGGTGCCGCAGGAGCCAGGCTCAGCCTCGCAGAGGCAGGAGGGAGGCACCGAGAGCAGGCAACGTACCGCAGAACTCCACGCAGACATCAAAGCCAGGGGCATAGCTGGTGGTGCCCTCGGGGCAGAAGCAGCCTTCCACCAGGCCTGTGTCATTTTGCAGCGAGGAGCTGGAGGGGTGGGGGGCTTCGTGAGATGGGGGTGTGGACGGGCTGGGGAGCAGGCATGCTGGAGCACCATGCCCAGACAGTACCACCCAGGGGCCAAGCCCACACATTTCCCAGCAACTGACCTGGACCCACAGGTGGGCTCCTCGGCAGGACCACAGGCCCGGTACTCCCTGTGAGACGGGCAAGTCACCGCTGTGGGAGGGAGGCAGCAGTCAGAGAGGCCGGAAATGTCGGAGGAGCCTGTGCATATCCCCCTGCCCCCCGACCAGTGACAGTCCTGCCCAGCCCCTCCCACAAAGGACCCACCCTCCCACACCGGCCAAGGGTGGCCAGCTGCCCACTGCTGCCCGCCTTGGTCCTCGATGCTGTCCCAAGCCGGGAGGCTGGTGCCCAGTGGTACTTAGCAAGGCTGACAGTCCGTCCAGCACCTCCAGCCCCTCCAGCCTGCCCTTCTTCTCAAGGCCCAGCCTGACTCCATAGAGGCCTGGCCGCCCCACCCCAGTCTGGCTTCAGGCTGTCACAGTACCCTGCAGAGCCTGGACACCCCAGCAGTTCTGCAGGACCCACACACAGCAGCTGGGGCAGGTGGGCACTTACGGCAGGCCCCCTGGGTGTGGTTCCGCCAGTCGATGCAGACGCCCTCGTGAGCACAGAGGGCAGCATAGGTCTGCAGGCTGGCACACTCCATGCCCGAGTTGGGTACCACACAGCTGTCGAACACGCAGGCGTCATAGTACTGCTGGGGGGGCACCAGGGCGTGGCACTCGGTGAACAAACTGTTGGGGAGGGGTGTAGGTCACGCTTCAGCCGGTGCCACCAGGCCCTCTCATTCCCCGCCACCCAGCCCCTCTGCCTGGGCTGCCCTCCTGGAGCTCTGCCTGCATCCCACCAAGGGGGCTGGCACAGTGGCCCAAGGATGAGGTCATGGGGCCAGCCTCTCAGAGATGGAGGCTTCACATCTAAATGGCCAACAGGTCCCAGGATCCTACCTCTAGCAACCCTGGCAGAGGGCAGCACAGCCTTCACTTTCATACCTCTGGGGACAAGGCGCTCACTCCCATGAATACCAGCTTTGAAGCCACCCTCTCTCTGTCTACACCCCAATCTGCCTCCCTGGTTCAGCCCTGAATGCTAGCTGAGTCCTGGGTCGACTGGTCTACCCCAGGCTTCAAGCTCAGCCTATCCTGCACCTCCCAGGTGGCAGGAGAGATTCAGGAATCAAAAGAGGCAGGGGGGTGTCTGACGAGGCAGCTCGGCCCCATAGGAATCAGGAGCCAAAGCCCTAGGCCTTTGCCTTCCCAGCCCCACACCAGGACCCCAGCCTCGTCTCCTCTGTGCAGATAGGGCCCGGGGGTGGGGGGTGCAGAGAGAGGCGAGGCTGCTCCCTGAGTCCCTGCAGCTCTCTAATGACGAGGCCACAGATGGACCGGGAGCAGGGTCACCTGTCCTTGATGAGCTCGCAGAGGGAAGAATCACAGTCCTCGGGTGTGGGGGTGCTGCTGCCCACTGGCGTCGTGGTGGCCGGACGCGGGCTGGTGAAGCTGGAGCGGGGACAGTGCGGCTTGGAGGGGTCGTCCACCACCCACTGGTCAGCTGCGACCTCGCAGTTGGAGATGACCTCCC
>NW_025802977.1:0-4278 GCF_021613505.1 Equus quagga
GGCTTGCTCAGCAGTTGCTTCCGGGGGTTCCAGCAGGTGGTTCCAGTCTGTCTGGGAGGTGGTTCTGGCGTGTCCGGCACATGGTTCCGGCGCATCTGACAGGTGGATCCAGCATGCCCGACAGGTGATTCCAGAGTGTCTGACAAGTGGTTCTGGCATAGTCGGCAGGTGATTTTGGCGTGTCCAGCAGGTAGTTCCGGCATGCTCAGCAGGTGGTTCAGGCAGGTCCGGCAGGTTGTTCTGGTCTGTCTGGGAGGTGTTTCCGGCGTCTCCGGAATGTGGCTCTGGCACGTCTGAGAGGTGGTTCCGGCATGCCCAGCAGGTGATTCCGGAGTGTCTGGCAAGTGGTTCTGGCTTAGCTGGCAGGTGATTTTGGCATCTCTGGCAGGTGGGTCCTGTGGGTCGAGCAGGTGGTTCCGGCATGCTCGACAGGTGATTTTGCGTGTCTGGTGGTGGTTCCGGCGAGTCGAGCAGGTGGTTCAGGAGTGTCCTCCAGGTGGATCCGGTCTGTCATGGAAGTGGTTCTGGCATGCTCGGCATGTGCTTCCAGCATCTCTGGCATGTGTTTGCGGCACGTCTGAGAGGAGGTTCTGGCATGCCTGGCAAGTGATTCCGTAATGTCCGCCAAGTGGTTCTGGCGTGCCAGCGGGTGATCTTGGCGTGTCCAGCAGGTCGTTCCGGCAAGTCAAGCAGATGGTTCCAGCATGCTCGGCATATGGTTCCGGTGTGTTCTGTAGGTGGTTTCAGCGTGTCCGACACGTTGTTCTGGTACGTCTGAGAGGTGGTTCCGGCATGCCCTGCAAGTGATTCCGGACTGTCCGCCACGTGGTTCTGGCATAGCTGGGAGGTGATTCTGGCATGTCCGGCAGGTGGCTCCAGCGAGTTGAGAAGGTGGCTCCGGCGTGCTCGGCAGGTGGTTGAGGCATGTCCGGCAGGTAGTTCCTGTCTGTCCGGGAGGTGGTTCCAACGTGCTCGGCAAGTGCTTCAGGCGTTGCCGGCATGTGCTTCTAGCACGTCAGAGAGGTGGTTCCGGCATGCCCGGTGGATGATTCCACGGTGTCCGGCAAGTCGTTCTGGTGTAGCCAGCAGGTGATTTTGGCATGAGAGGCTGGTGGTTCCAGCGAGTTGAGCAGGTGGCTCCAGCGTGCTCGGCAGGTGGTTGAGGCATTTCTGGCAGGTGGTTCCAGTCTGTCCTGGAGGTGGTTCTGGCATGTCTGGCACATGCTTCTGGCACGTATGAGAGGTTGTGCTGACATGGCCGGCACGTGATTCCCGAGTGTCCACCAGGTAGTTCTGGCATAGCTGGCTGGTGATTTTGGCTTGTCCAGCACTTGGTTCCGGCGAGTCGAGCATGTGATTCCGGCGTGCTCGGCTGGTGCTCCTGGTGTCTTTGGCACATGGTTCTGGCATGTCTGACAGGTGGTTCCGGCATGCCCGGCAGGTGATTTTGCATGTCCAGCAGTGGTTCCTGCGAGTCGAGCAGGTGGTTCCGGCGTGTCCAGCAGGTGGTTCCGGTCTGTCCTGGAGGTGGTTCCGGCATGTCCTGCACGTGCTTCTGGCACGTCTGAGAGGTGGTTCTGGCATCCCCGTCAGGTGATTCAAGACTGTCCGCCACTTGGTTCTGGCATAGCAGACGGTTGATTTTGCTGTGTCCAGCAGGTGGTTCTGGCGAGTCGAGCAGGTGGCTCCAGCGTGCTCGGGGGTGGTTCTGGCATGTCTGGCACGTGTTTCCGGCACGTCTGAGAGGTGGTTCCGGCATGCCCGGCAGGTGATTCAGGAGTGTCCGCCAAGTGGTTCTGGCGTACCCAGCAGGTGATTTTGGCGTGTCTGGCAGGTGTTTCTGATGAGTCGATCAGGTGGCTCCGGCATGCTCGGCAGGTGCTTCCGGCGTCTCCAGCTCGTGATTCTGGTGTGTCTGAGAGCTGGTTCCGGCATGTCCGGCAGATGATTCTGGAGTGACCGGCAAGTGGTTCTGGCGTAGCTGGCAGGTGATTTTGGCATGTCTGGCAGGTGGGTCCTGCGAGTGGAGCATGTGGTTCCGGCGTGCTTGCCAGGTGGTTCAGGCATGGCCGGCAGGTGGTTCCAGTCTGTCCAGTATGTGGTTCCAGCTTGTCTGGCATGTGGTTCTGGTACGTCTGAGAGGTGGTAAAAGCATGGCTGGCAGGTGATTCTGGACTTTCTCCCAGGTGGTTCTGGCATAGCTGGCAGTTGATTTTTGCCTGTCTGGAAGGTGGTTCCGGCAAGTCGTGCAGGTGGCTCCGGCGTGTTTGGCAGGTGCTTCCGGCGTGTCTGGGAGGTGGTTCCGTACTGTCCGGTAGGTGGTTCTGGTGTGTCTGGCACGTGTTTCTGGCACATCTGAGAGTTTCTTCTGGCATGCCTGGCAGGTGATTCCGGAGTGTCCGCCATAGGGTTCTGGCATAGTCGGCGGGTGATTTTGGCGTGTCCGGTAGGTGGTTCCAGTGAGTCGAACAGGTGGCTCCGGCGTGCTCAGCAGGTGCTCCCGCGTCTCCAGCACGTGGTTCTGGCACGTCTGAGAGGTGGTTCTGGCATGCCCGGCGGGTGATCCCGGAGTGTCCAGCAAGTGGTTTGGTGTAGCCAGCAATTTATTTTGGCGTGTCCAGCAGGTGGTTCCGGCGAGTCAATCAGGTGGCTCTGGCATGCTCAGCAAGTGGTTCCGGCATGTCCTGCTGGTGGTTCCGGTCTGTCCGTTAGCTGGTTCCAGTGTGTCCGGCACATGGTTCTGGCACGTCTGAGAGGTGGATCAGGCATGCCCGGCAGGTGATTCCGGAGTGTCCGCCAAGTAGTTTGGCATATCCGGCAGGTGATTTTGGCATGTCCAGGATGTGGTTCCAGCAAGTCAAGCAGGTGGTTCTGGCGTGATCGGCAGATGGTTCAGGTGGGTCCAGCAATTGGTTCCGGTCTCTCAAGGAGGTGGTTCCGGAGTGTCCACCAAGTGGTTCTGGTGTAGCCAGCAGGTGATTTTGGCATGTCCGGCAGGCGGTTCTGCTGAGTGGATCAGGTGGTTCCGGCATGCTCGGCAGGTGCTTCCGGAGTCTCCGGCATGTGGTTGTGGCACGTCTGAGATGTGGTTCTGGCATGCCTGGCAGGAGATTCCGGAGTGTCCACCAAGTAGTTTGGCATAGCCAGCATGTGATTTTGGTGTTTCCGATAGGTGGTTCTGCCGAGTCGAGCAGGTGGCTCCGGCATGCTTGGCAGTTGGTTCTGGTGAGTCTGGCACGTGGTTCCGATGTGTCTGGGAGGTGGTTCCGGCATGTCCAGCACGTGCTTCGGGCACGTCAGAGAGGTTTTGCTGGGATGCCCGGCATGTGATTCCAGAGTGTCCGGCAAGTGCTTCTGGTGTAGCCGGCAGGTGATTTTGCCGTGTCCGGCAGGTGGTTCCGGCGAGTCGAGCAGGTGGCTGTGGTGTGCTCAGCAGGTGCTTCTGGCGTCTCCAGCACATGGTTCTGGCACGTCTGAGAGGTGGTTCTGGCATACCCAGCAGGTGATTCCGGAGTGTCCTCCAAGTGGTTCTGGTGTACCCGGCAGGTGATTTTGGCGTGTCCGGCAGTTCTTTCTGGCTTTTTGGGCTAGTGGCTCTGGCTTGTAAGACAGGTATTTGTGGCATTTCTGGCCCCCAGGTTCTGACATACTCCACAGGTGACTTCAGTGTTTCTGGCACCTCTTTGTGTCATATCCAACAGGTGTTTCCAATGTGTCTTTCATGTGGTTGTGCTACGTTTGGAAGCTGGTTCTGTCGTGTCTGTTGTGTGCAGCTGGCATGTTGAAGAGGTGGTTTTGCAATGTCAGAATCATTGTTCCACTGTGTCCAGCAGGTGTCTACAGTGGTTCTGGCATGCAACGTGGGTGCTTCTGGTCTACCTGTTGGGTTGTTCTGGCATGAATGTGTGGTGGTTTGAGAGTGTGTGGAGAGTGTTTTTGGCATGTCTCCCAGGGTTTTCTGGCATCTAAGGGGCATGATTCCTTTGTATACATCAGATGAGTTTGTTCTCAGCTTTCTAAAGAGGTGGAAGAAAGATGGTCTGTGGCTTGTCGCTCCTTGAGGGGTGGAGCCAATGCATTGTGCATTCCATGTCTAGAGCAATGGAGGGCAAGGCTGAGATCAAAGGGACCTTTCTGACATATGTGGTTTCTGAGTCTCTCTCCACCAGTGCACAATGGTGATGTGTAAAATGTCTATTGTCTGTCTCCTCCTAAGCATGTGGAAGCACAATCATATGGGCCTCTTCCCCATTGCTGAAGGGGAAGATATAGGCATTT
>NW_025802978.1:0-1529 GCF_021613505.1 Equus quagga
GGGCCCCAGATACTGATGGTGGGCTGAGTCAGCACAGACTGGGCCCAGGATCCTGGAAGAGGGAGAATCAGAGATGATGATTCTGGAGCAGGGCCCCATGCGTCTACCCAGGGCCCCTTCCTCTGTTCCAGGGTGTCGTCACCTGCTCAGTGAGCAAGGACGGTGAGGAGGAGAGGAGACCACGCCATGGTGGAGACTATCACTGAGTCCCGCCTTCTGTGGCCCCACAGCTGAAGCAGAGAGTTCCCCAAATCTTCTCGCTTCCCACCTTCAATCTCTGAGAGAGTGGGGGCCCACTCACGCAAACGAGATCCCCCAGGTTTCTGATCACTCACTGGTCCTGGGTGAGGTCCATTTGCCTGAGGATGGTCAGGGGAGTGGGCAGGGGGGGACCTGTGGGACCCAGAGGAGTGTGGAGGTCACAGCTGTGAGCCTTGAGCAGAGGGCCCCAGACAGGGCCAAGTGGCTGGTCTCAGCCCTGATCACCCACAGACCCCTCAGGAATGGGCCTTGAGCACCCCTTAGTGTCCAGGCACAGAGTCACCATTGTGTAACATGGTAACCAGAACCGATCATTGACAGCTCCCGCCTCTCCACTGCTTTGTCCACTGCCCCCCACCTCAGGGTCAGGCCAGATGTTCCCTTACGTGGCCTCCGCATCACCTCCGGACAGTCGTTATTCTCTACTCAGACTCCTCAGGGGAGAGTCTGTCCCGCCTCCCTTGGCTGTTCAGTTGTCAGCACTGAGGTGGTACCTTTTATACAAGCTCCTCGTAGACCAGGATCAAGTGCAGAGCAGTGATGGGCCCCTATCGAGGCAGGTCCTCTTCTGTGCAGGACACAGGCTTCTTTCATTTTATGTGATTCTTCTCTTGTTAGTGACTAAGCAGTGTCTCTCCAGCACACAAAAATATAGCTTCAAAGGCCCTTTTCCAGGAAGACTCTAAGTACTTCGTGTGTGGTATGCTCTTTCATCCAAATTTACCACTATAGTGGTCTCATTAATACACGAGTTGAATAAAATATTTTAAACTTGTTCATTCTCTATTTGTATGAGAGTCAGATATCTACCACTGTGAGTCAGGCTAACTCTGATCCCAGCTCCCAGGACACAGAAGAGGAAAGTGACTGGGATAGAGCACCTGCGACCAGGATGCTGTGAGGTAGAGAACCTCAGCAATGGCCCCTAGGTGACCTGGGGGAGCAGTTTCTTTGAGATGGGAGCACAAGGGACCCAGCATGGAGTGTGTGTCCAGAGGTTCTTGTTCTGGGCTTCCGGGACTGGCACTTACCTAAGAGAGGAGCAGGTGGAGGAGAGGAGCCCAGGTGATGGCAGGCAGTGGCTCTAGTATGGTCTCTTGAGACTTTGTCACTCTCGTCACTCACTCAGGGAAGAGGAGGCCAGCATAAGAAATTTTTACAGCTTTCTACCTGTCTAGAGACCAATGAATTTCAGATCAATGTCTGGCAGATAGGAATAGCTATGCGTTTTCCTAAATTGATTTTGTGTAGAATATTGGAATGATCTG
>NW_025802979.1:0-6319 GCF_021613505.1 Equus quagga
ACAGCTAAAAGGACCTACAACTAGACTACACAACTATGTACTGGGGGTGATTTGGGGAGAAGAGGAAGGAGGAGGAGGAGGAGGGGAAGGAGAAGGAGAAGAAGAAGGAGGAGGAGAAGAAGAAGAAGGAGGAGGAGAAGAAAGAGAGATTGACAACAGATGTTAGCTCAGGTACCAATATTTAAAAAAATAAAAATAATTTTCCCATATTTTTTACTTAGAAATTCATTTGGTTGATGCCATGAGCTCAAATTCTACTTCCAAAATATATCTCAAATGTGCACGTGTTTCTCCATCTCTAGCCTACAAAAGGCCACGCCCATCTCTCCAAAGCTTTACTAATGAAGCTTTGTCTGCTTCTTCCTTTATACTTCCATCTCCTCCATGGAGAACAATGGACCATATTACTCAGCTTCCTAAAACCATTCGTTGGATGGGTTTAGGATAAAATCTAACATGCTTAATGCAGCCTACCAGGCCCTGCATAATCTGACCCCAGCTGTACATATCAGCTTCATCTCCTACCACTATTCCCTTCACACATTATGCTCCAGCCACATGGCCTTCACTCAGATCCTCAAACACGTCAAATGCTTTTTTCCTCAGGGGCTTTGCATGTACTGTTCTTTTTACCTGCCATGCTCTTTTCTCCAGTCTTTTCTCTCTCTGAAATTACAGTTATATTTCACTTGCTTTGTCTTTGGTTAATTCTAAAAATTAAAAGCCAATAAATAATATTTAAGAAATGATTATGTAAATATAAGTCATTATAAAAACAAGTAGTAAGATTGGACCCATTAAAAAAATTCACTCTTAGGTGTTTACTCAAGAGAAACACAGGGGCTGGCCCCATGGCCGAGTGGTTAAGCTCTTGCACTCTGCTGCAGCAGCCCAGGGTTTCGTGGGTTCAGATCCTGGGCGTGGGCATGGCACCACTCATCAAGCCATGCTGAGGTGGCATCCCACATGCCACAGCTAGAAGGACCTGCAGCTAAGATATACAACTATGTCCCAGGGGGATTTGGAGAGATAAAGCAGGAAAAAAAAAAAAGTTTGGCAACAATTGTTAGCTCAGGTGCCAATCTTAAAAAAAAAGAGAAGCAAAAACATATGTCCATAAAAAGACAAATATTCATAGGGCTTTATTTATAAAAGCAACAAGCTGGAAACAATCCAAATTCCATCTACAGAAGACTGGATAAACAAATTGTGCCATATTTGTACATAGATTACTACTCAACAGTGAAAAGAAATGGACCACCAATAACACAGAATAAGTTTAATCTCCAAAACATTATACTGAACAAGTGAAGCCAGACATGGAAGAGTACATATTGCATGATTCCATTTATGTAAAGTTCGAGGGTAGTAAAATGAATCTATAGCAATAGAAATTGGAACAACTGTTGTCTCTGGACGTGTATGTGGTGGTGGAAGGAAGGGAGCATTGGCTTGAAATGGCACAAGAAACTTCCAGGTGCTACCGAACCCAGGTTCGTTTTTGCCCGTCACCCAGAAAGCCAAACACTGAGCCAACAAGATTGAAGCAGAGAGAGAGTTTTAATCACAAGGCAGTGAAGTGAGGAAACAAGAGAATGAGTTTCAAATCCACTTCCCTGAAAACAGGGACTCAGGGATATACATGGGATAGGGGGCAAAGTGGTCTGAAATGTGGAGATAGATGGTTGGAGGTGAGGAGAGGTGAGATAATTGATGATCTGCGCAAGCGTAGTCAGACTTCATGGCTCTTCATAGGATGCATGTTCACAAAAAGGCGGCATTAGCATGATCTGAGGGAGGAGTTTTAGCCTCTTGACGTCAAAAAGTCGCTTATCGGATATCTGCGCTGGCCCAGTTGATGGGTTGGTGGTCTCAACAGGCCTGAAGAGGACAAGGGGTTCTAATCCCTGAAAAACAGCTCAAATACCCATTACTATGGTGACCCAGGCTCCAGGGAGACGTTATCTATAGGAACCTAGTGGGAGTCAGATAGCATGTTGCCTAAACAGCACAGTTAACAATGAGCGGGAGAACAGCTAAAGGCTATAATCAGTAATTGCAAAAAGGAAAAGGACTTTTGCTCCTAACTTCTTAATCATCAATGTCTACCTGTTTGCTGGTTTCACGGAGGTGCTCGAAATGCTCTGTATCTTGCTTTGGGTAATGGTTACATAGGTAGGGTCAAAACTTAATCTGTACACTGAAGATCTGTGCATTTTATTGTGTATGAAATATGCCTCAATTAAAGAACTATATAATCTTATGTGTTTGTAATTTTGCTGCTGGAAGGAGATTTTTTCAAGAATGAAGTCCACTGAGTCATTTTCTTTTCTTTCTAGCTTCCTTCACTTCTTCTGGATCATATTAAAAGCATATGCATGTTAATAATGTGAGACATTAGCAGGCCTCCCTCTGGATCTATGGATCCCATTGTACACGCGGTGTTATGATCCCAGATATCTCATCCCCAAGCCTACATCAGATTAGAAGTAGCAGAAAAGTACACAGGAAGGCACATTGATAATAGTAAATAGCCTGACACCCTGATAGTGAAGGAGAAAGAGAAAAACTGAAAGTATGACCTAAGAATTCAAAAGAGTGTGGTCCTAGAATAATTGAAACAAAATTAGACAATGCTATACATTCCCCTAGCCACAGGGCATCACATTTTATAACAGGCTTTACCCAGAAATGTTAAATTATATGCAATATAGTCTATTTTAAATTCAAGTAAGAGTAAATACATGAACATTCCATCAAGAACAGTTTAAATAATTTTTTTTTTTTTGGTGCTCAACGGGATAAAACTTCAGATATTTGGATTAATCCCAGTTAGAGATTAAAGGCACTCCCTGGTAGAACCTAGGACTGGTGTCAAAGGAGCCACCTCTGAGTAGATGGCTACCATTAAACAATTGAGTGGAGCTCCAGGCAACTGGAAGGGGTCATGCAATCCCGACAAGTACTGACCTAACACCATTACTACCACCATGTAATTTCCTTACCGCTGTAACGATGCTAAATAATGCAGAAAGCATGTGCTTTCCTTGGGGCACATGGCTGTGAGCACTCCAGAGGGTGAGGCCCATGAAAAGGTCTTGCTAGTTTTTCTGAAAGTAAATCATTCTCAACGGGCTCCTAGAAAGTTTTCTGGGTGATTTCTACTCTACAGAGATTTGATTGCAGAAACTTTCTGGTATACTTAAAAAAAAAAACCCAAAATTCAACTTCCTATAACACTTAGAAATTAAACACTTAGAAATTAAAAACACTTGGTTGTTGCATTGAAGGACAACCTTGATGAGTAGAACTTCAAAACTAGAGAAAAAATGGAACAGTCAATAAGACGAAATTTTCTGATTGTCAACAACTAAACCTTGTTAAACTTGGAAAACATAATGAAAAGGGGATCCATCCTAGTTGGGGCATTGTATCCTTGAGCCCAGATTCATGCTTGAATTAGATGCTGTGTATTTACAGGGATAAAGGGCCATGGAGAATGAGAACAGGGAGGTGGATGCTGTTGGAAGGGGAGAGCATGGAATGTCCGTAGTGGTCAAGAGACATGCACATGTGGGTGTGTGGGAGGGTATCAAGGGAAATGAACTCTGCCAAGCTGATTTATTTTCTAGCTGCCAAAGCATTCCTGGGACATTCTCTCTAGATGCTAGGATTACAGAGGTGGCCAGTTTCAGCAATATGTTTACGCATTAGAAGCACAAGGATTTTTTTTCTAGCAGATGTATTTTAAATTCTAAAAAGACAATGATGACATTAAAGAAACTTGGAAACAAAACGACCCCTCATAATTCCACTGCTCTTTAACTGGTAGTATTCTATTTTTCTGTTTTCTTCTAGACTATAATTCTCTTTCTTTAGCAATACTTTTGGGAGAGTAAGTTTCCTCTTGGCATAATATGTATTAAAGCAGCTTCTGACCCTTAATAAACTGGGAACAATTCTCCAGTCATTCTGGAGAATTATATCATTCTGCCTTAAACTGGAAACTTGAACTGCAGAGACGAATTACCTGAAAATATCATTTTACAACTGTTGTCAAGATTCTCCTTTTCAACAACTGCTGATCAATGGTCCTTTGGGCAGCTGATGTAAAGGAAGGCAAATATTGTGGGTAAGAGAGCAACCCATTCTCCATAATGGGTTAGGGGTCATCCATCCTAGCTCCCTGTTTAATAAGGAAAAGGATAACCAGAAAGTTCACAGAACTAAAAGGTGCTAGAGCTGAGATTTGAACCAAATTCTTAAAAAATAAAACTTTTAATTTAAGGTAATTTTAGATTTATAGAAATGTTTTAAAACAGCACATAGAGTTCAGGTAGACCCTTCATCCAGCTTCCCCTAATGTTAACAATTACACAACCACAGTTCAATTATCAAAACCAGAAAATTAACAGTGGTACAATACTATTACTTAAACTACAGACCCTATTTGAATTTCATCAGTTTTCCCTCTAATGTCAAAAAGACACTAGACTGTCTACACTGTCTATACTAGACTACACTGTCATTCTAGGATCGAGTCCACAAACTCACATTGCACTTAGTTGTTAGGTCTCCTTAGCTTCTTCTAATCTGGGAGAGTTCCTCAGTCTTTGTCTTTCATGACCTTGACACTTTTGAACAGTACTTCTCAGGTATTTCGTAGAATGCCCCTCAACTGGGATTTGTCTAACGTTTTCCCAGATTAGATTGAAGTTATGTATTTTTGGCACAAATACCACAGAGGTGAAGTGTCTTTCTCAGTGCATTTTATCAGGAAATACACATGTTGATATGTCTTATTACTGGTGAAGTGAACCTTGATCTCTTGGTTGAGATCATGTCCGCCAGGTTTCTCCACTGTCATTTTACTATTTTTCCTTTGTAATTGATAAATATCTTGCAGGAGATACATGGGGACTCTGCTAATATCTGTTTTCCCTCAAACGTTCACCCATGGATTTCAGTATCACTGGATCTTGCCTGCAACAATTAATATTGTGATACTTACGTGGTGGAAATTTTGTAATGTATTTATATCAATATGTATAGACTGATGGATTTTTATTTTCTGTTATGGATTATAACCGAAGGCTATCATTATTTATTTTTTTGCTGAAATTGTTTCAACTTTGGCCATTGGGAACTCTTGTAAGTTGGATCTTGTATTCTTTTGTCATGCCTCATCATTGTGAGGCTGTTATTGTTTTGAGTATTTCCTTATTTTCTGACACAAGATTTTCCAGGCTCGATTAGATTTCTCTTACTCCAGCCCTAGAATCAATCACTATAAATCAAGACTTTTTTTTTTTAGTGAGGAAGATTGGCCCTGGGCTAAGACCTGTTGTCCATCTTGCTCTTTTTGCTTGAGGAACAGTGGCCCTGAGCTAACATCTATGCTCATCTTCCTCTATTTTGTATGTGGGTTGCCACCACAGCATGGCTTGATGAATGGTGTAGGTCCACACCCAGGATCCTAACCCACGAACTTGGGCTGTCAAAAGGGAGCAAACTTAACCACTATGCCACCGGGCCGGCCCAAGACATTTTGATATAAACCTCTTATGCTCCTTCCACCAGCTTGTGTTACATTTGAAACGATTTTGACTTGAACTCTTTGTAAATTTTCTCAGAAATATACTATAAAGGTCAATGGAGTTTGTACTTGTCAAGTTCGTTCTAATCGTCCGATGTTGCCTTGTGGTTACTCCCAAAGCTCTTCTGTCCACTCTATTTGATTGGTGGGATGAGGTAGCAAGAAGATGAGAAGATACAGAAGTGGATTTGAGTGTAGCTAAGGGTACAGATGTAGACAGAAATGATGTGGATATACATGAAGACATGAATGGGAGGCTGGGAGAATCCCTGGATGGGACTCAAATATACACATGTAAATTCATTCTGCTTCCCCATTATGCAAATCAAAAAAACACAAAAGTTTCAAATGCAAGTCAGAATTTTTAAAGTTTCATTTCTTTCTGGTGCTTGCTCCACTCTACGTGTTCGGAAGGTGCTCTCTGTGACTTCAGATTCTCTTCGCTCTCTCTCACTCTCTCAAGTTGCCTCCGGGGCTGTCTGGGCTGATTTGTGGGGTCATGGCAAGTCTTCTTCTCGCTGAGTCTCACACACTCACTGAGGACATATTGATATACTCTCTGTGTTAGGGACAGATAAACTTCAACATATGGGTGTTAAATGAAAACATAGCTAAATTCACAGTGGAAATTCAAAGGAAGACCAAAAACAGAAACTTTAAAATTCTAGATCTCTAATCTTTTGCATAAAACAATAGAACTTAAAAATCAGCTTAGAAAACTAT
>NW_025802980.1:0-5034 GCF_021613505.1 Equus quagga
ACATTAGAATTTATGTAAGCACTTTCTTTAAGCCAACTAAACAGAGATCTTAATTTTGGCCATACCATCCAGGGGTAAAAATATCACATGTATAATGTACACATAGACACACATAGACAGAGACTGTACAACCATTGTTTTAAAAACTACTGCTGTGAATCAGGTACAATAATATAAACCTCACCAGTTATGAATCCACACTTTGTTTTGAGCCTTTTTACTAATACTTATGGAGAAGAGCCTCGAGATGGTAGACTTTTTGCAAGGGTGCACTTATGACCATTTATCCTTTCCCCTCTTTTTTTGTTTTTCAGTCTTAAGAATGAGTGATGGGCTACATAGTAATTCCTTCAGAGGGGGAAAGAGAATCCTTTTCATCATAAAGGAAGTAGGTGGAATCTGAACTGCCTCTAGAGCTGTCTTTCCAGTCTTGCAAGGATTTTGTAAGGACAGTTGCTCTTGATTTCTCAGAAAGTGGACTGAAACTTGAAGGACATTCTAGGTTGATCTACCTGTCCAACTGCACCAGAAAGGCACAGAGATACATCACAAATTTTCTCCCAGATGAAGTTTCTGGGGTATACCCATACAATTGAAAGTGTTTCTAATTAGTTAGAATGACCCGAAGTGGTGAGTCTCTTGGGATGCTTACGCCATTCCCCAAGGCAGTAAAGCCAGTGTGGGATTGACAGTGAACTGGACAAGGGTGCAGTGCCTACAAAGGCCTGGAACATGCTGGAGGCCGGGGCTCCCAGTAGCCGGGTTGAGAGTTAAGTCCCTTGCAAAATATTTTCAAGTTTTTCAATTTTACAGAATGTCCAGGTTCTGGTCAAGTCCAGCCTGAACTTAAGCTCGACTTGGTGACAACAGAGGACATGATGAGCAAAACAAAGAAATTAAAAGAAGACACCAGACCTCACCCTCATGGACGTTCCCAGAGGGTTATCATGATAAAAGTCACACAACAGTTCCCATGCCTGGGCACACTACTCTAGCATGACAGTTCACAGAATAAATCACAGGTCTCCTAACCTCATAGCCCATTCAGTAGGTGACTAAACTACTCAATGAGTCAACCGCCAACGGAGGGCACCCTACTTGGCATCACCGGGGTGATCAGACCCAGAAAGCCAAAGTTGGGGCTCCCAGTGTTGGAGGACTTGACTGTTCAAAGATTTCTTTGTTTCCCGGTTGCAAAGCTCAAAAGGAGATGAAAATGGCCATTGTAACTCTAAGAAAGATGAAAGAGACAGGTCCATTACCTTGAAAATCCCCCCTGAACCTAGGGAAGCATCCTACCAGTTGTTCCTACTGTGGGGTGCCTATAGCAAGGGGTGATAGCGGTGTCCCCCAGAATTGCATCCCTTGGATATCTTCCCTGCTATGCCTGGCAGTAAGAGGTGCCTGGTGAACATCTTTCCTACTCTGCCTGGAAGTAATAGGTGCCTGGTGAGTGGTCCCCAAGAGAAAAGGAGAAGTTTAAGAGAGAACATGATGGAGAGAAATAGTGAAGAAGTTTCTGCCACGCTGGGGTCATTCTACCCAATTGCGTGCTGGAGCCATTCTCCAAAGAAGGGTTTCCAATACTCAGCCAAAGGTTAGACGTTGGTACTTTCCCTGAACTGAAGTCCCGATTGGGACATTCACACAGTTCAGATGGTCAAGTGCATGGGAGGTATCCCAATCCAGCTTTAGGGATAGAAACCTTCCACGAGAGTCTTGGAGATTGCCAACCATCCTAATGACTTAAATGGCTGACCCGTTCCCACGTAAACTTTATGTATTAGAGATAGGGTCAGGAAGGAATGGATTAATTCATTCTACATCACTCTTAGGCTTAAGGTACTGATTCTCTTCAAGCTGAATGCCAGATTTGCACCATAGAGTAGCCA
The DNA here is from genome assembly GCF_021613505.1 of Equus quagga. Lineage (NCBI taxonomy): Eukaryota > Metazoa > Chordata > Mammalia > Perissodactyla > Equidae > Equus > Equus quagga. The sequence continues at coordinate 1,893 of NW_025802980.1, forward strand.
TGGGCAGCAAACATGAATTCATACAGCTATTCAAGACAGTTCCTGATGGAGAAGTGAATTTAGATCCATCCTCGAAAAAGAGAGAGGCACAAGGAAGGAAAGGGCACTTACCAGAATTCGAGCTCACAAACCAATGTAGCACGTTCCCCATATGGGCCACGAGATATGATGTGGGGTCGGCAAGCTCAAGAGTTGAAAATAAGATTTCTTGGACCCTCAAGGTCTGGCAGTGGTGCTCTTTTATTTAGACAATGGTACAGGATAGCATGGGGACAGGACCTATGGGCAGTGAAGAGCTGCAGGCATGGGGACAGGACCCATGGGCAGTGAGGAGCTGCTGCTGCTGCATTGGGAAAGGACCCATGGGCAGTCACAACTCCTGCTGCTGCCTGGACTTGAGGTTAAGGACTAATTTTATCAGGCATGGGTACATGACTTATTTTTCCTGGAAAAAGAAAAGATGATGTAAAATGTCATTAAATGATTTCAGTTCAGATGGGTTCTGGATATTGTGTGGTCATATAACCCTAGATACGAAACTGGCCCCATAGATAGGCATGTAGGTGAGCATGACCTGGGCTTCTCTCACTGGGGCACCTCTAATTCATACCAAAAGAAATTCAACGGGTCATATAGTTCTGCATGTTCACCAGCTAACCTTGGGCTTTCGAGTGGGGGCAGCCTTAATCCACATCAATCCTCATGGTCTTTCACAGCTGTCTCCCATAGATATGCTCATCAGTGTGTTCTCCTTCATTCCAAGTTAGGAATTTTGTATTTCTTTAATCACCATATGTTCTCTAGGCCGAAGTGAGTGCTTTCATGATTGTTGGGTTTTGTCTTTGAATTTCCATCGTTCACTTGAAGGAATCTTGGCTATCCTAGCCTAGGTCCAACTGAGCACTGAGAACACGAGGTCATCTTGGTTGGTTTGACATTTTGAGATCAGAAACGCCAAATTCTAGTTTGTCCTGGCAACCACCTTCTGGACATAATGTTCCCGAGACAAATTAGACAAATCTGATGAATTCCTCTCTCCAGGTAAGATATTTTTATGTCTTTTTTTCTGAATTTGGGTAGGCTAGACCTTGACTTCGGATCCTTCATTGTTCCAGTAGATTACATTTAGATACTGGTTTACTTTATTTCTGTAGGGTTTGCTAGTTGTTTGGTTTACATCCTCAGCTCTGGCATGTTTATTTTTCGTTAAATATAAGTGTAATGTTCTAATATTCAGCCAACTTCCTCACATACGGTGGCAAACCACATAATCAATACTCTTCTATGACAAGAGATAGGGGGAGAGAATTTCACTGGGGCCAAACGGAGCATTTTAGCTTTGATGGCAGCCTTCACTTTGGATTGCTGGTTCCCAGAGGGAAAGAAAAAATCCAAAAAGCTGTGCAGATTTCCGGCATAAAGCTTTTGAGGCTGAAAGAGATTAGGGAAGATAAACTTTCAAGGATTGTGAATCTCCTCCAAATGCTTAATGATGCTACAGAAAGGTAGACCATTGCAAATATATTAAGAATACTACAAAGACAACGTGTTCCATGCTAAACTCATGAACCAAGGGAAAATGTTACCTTCTGTGAGGTTACTACTCATTACCTTCACGAATAATCACAGCAGGCCAGCTTCTTCCCAAGTTCAGGCAAAAGATTGGTCCAAAAGTAAAATTCAGGGCCAGTCATGTGTTCTGGTGTGTAAGAGCCCACGTTCCTAGTCTGTGGCCTGGGACTCATGGATTCGCATCACGGGTGCTGATCAGATTAGTAACATCAGGGGAGATAGATTTCATGGTATGGTGCGGGCAGAGATCATACATAAGTGGAAATTGTGAGCATACCTTATACATATGCACCAGGAAAACAACATGAAAATATTGCAATCTATGACACATCTGGTACACTTCTCAAATACAGAATGGAGGAAGTGATGTGACTTGCATAGGTGGAATTGTCGGACTGCACAAGATGACACGATCAGGGAACATCAGAGGATTGGCTGGGCAACTTCAACTTGGGAGGGACACGTGGACTTTTTCTGGGGAAAGTCTACATATTTGGCCATATCCACAAAATGTGACAGATAAAACCAAGGATAAACTTAAATTAAAGAATTCACTGTCTAGAGAGAATGTAGTAGACATTTAAAAGTCCAAAGATAGTAATAAACAGACAAGAAATCCAGGAAATGGAAAACTATCAGACTGGTATCAGGTGGCTCTGAAATACTGTGTGCATGGAAGACGCCGGGACAACTGAGAAGTTTGAGGGTGTTTATGACATCACAGTCAACATGTCACCCAAGATGGCCTCATATTTATAGCCTGAGGATTGTCCTAGGCTACGATACTCAAGTGAGAGATACCCAGAAAAGAATTTAAAAACAGAAACCAGCACTGAAACTTGAAGAGTTAGAATTGCCGCTGATTAAAGGGATAAGAAAGAAGTCATTGTGGAGAAGCAATAAATAACAGAGAGACAAGCACTGAGTGGAGAACATTGTTACCTACTCAAGTAGATGTGGAGGCCATGCTGATTGAAGCTTGCAACTTGATTTGAAACCAGAGGCTGGACTTGGGGCATATCAGAACTACATTTTCCTTCTGCCTTACTCATAATCCCAAGTCAAGAATGATCTCTTGAGGACATTGAAGAAAAGAATTGAGGTCTCCTTTCCTAAGCCCCTAGCATTCTTTGAAGAGAGGTCTCCCTTTGCATAGCTCTGGCGTCATGGGGTCCCACTGGGTACATGTTAATGTGTCCCAAGACATCTCTGTGAAGACTTAAAGGAATGGATGATTGTCATGCTTGGGGTGGGTCCTTTGGTTTGGAGGGTTCTAGAAGTGTGTTTAAAAGCACCCTTTTCGAGAGGGCTTCATTCCTGTGTGAAGGCTGCCCTCCCAGGCTACAGTGCTCAGTCGGGCTCCAATGAAATTCTCTCCCTCACCTCCTGCCATGGAAACAGTATTGATTCCTTGTTCTGACAACATATGGAAGGAGGTTTGCTGAAAATTAGAACATTGCCATTATGTTTAAATAAAAATACACCTGCCAAAGTTCAGAATGAAAATCAAACCAATAGGAAACCATGTAGAAAGAAAAAGCCCAGTATCCAGACGTAATCTGTTGGAGCA
>NW_025802981.1:0-1896 GCF_021613505.1 Equus quagga
AGTATCCATTCTCTGTCTTCTCATCTATTCTGTTTCCAATTTGACATCATTGGCAACATAAAATCACATTATAGATCTCTATTGTCTTATATATTCTAGGATTGTAATATTACAAACATAAAATTCCCTTTTACTGGATTCCCTTTGACTTTTACGCACATCATTTTTTATAGAAAATATCAAATGTTTGATTTTTATTTAATACTCCCTAATCATTTTTTAAAACCTAGTAACAATGGAATAAAGCTTTTAGGATATACTTCATACATAATCTAAATTCATACCTGATAACAGCAGAAGGATTCAACTCGAGGTTAGCTTTAGGAAATTGGAAATAAAAGATTCTCTGATAAAGTTCTTAATTTCTTTGTTTATGACACTGATTATATTGTATCTTTATCAATTCCAGGGGATCATTTAGTATATCTTTGACTGATTGAAAGTCAGCTAACCAGAACTTTTAATTACTACGTTTCACTTTGGAAAATAACAACGAAACAAACTGACATAAGAAATTGGTTTGCCAAAGATATCTAGGTATCTTAGATAAAACAGAAAAAGGCCACCATTCTATGTTTCACATGTTCAAAATTACACTTCTGGATCACCAAAAATAAAGATGATGTGATATCTCTCCATCCAAGAATAATAGGATTATTATTGTCACATCACCATTATTATATTTTTCCTCTAAGGCTGGGAAATAAACTAATTTTTGAAAACTTTTGCACTGTTTGTTGTAATAAATAAATAAATGAAACTGAAACACTTTAGTCAATGAGTCCTATATTAGCCATGGAATTCAGTTAACTATTACTGATGCCCTGGTACATGTTAGTTTATAGCAGTTTTGCTGTATTCTGAAAATTGTGCTTGCAATAAAATGTGTGAAAGTCAACCAAGAAGTTGCATTATGTTTACCGACTGAAATGTAAATGCATGGCTCGGTTGTCCCAGTGATTACTTTATTCTCACAGAGACTTTCTGTAGCTTTCTAAGTTCAGAGCCATTATTATTTGGGAGGAAAATCAAGTATTAATGATTGTAAAAGCTTATATTCAGTCTATTTCAGGGCTAATGTGTCCAACTCCTTTATCATGTTAAACCTCTGTCAGAATGCCTGTTTTGATTGCTCACTCATTTAAATCTTAATCCTTGGAATTTGTTCTGTGCCTTTGAGCACAGCAAGGATTTTTATTTTATTTTATTAGCCAAAAATAAAAAAAATCAGGATTAAAGCAGTGCTTTGGTAAGTCTGTACAAAATGCCCATCAGTGAATTTAAATCTTTGAAGACCTTTTGTTCATCTAAGGGAGCACTTCTCAACGGTCGGATATTTTGAGTCTGCCTTTTGGTAGCATTTATTAATCAAAATCTATCAAATAGAATATTATGCCCCCAAAGCCATAACTCTTTGTTCTTTAAGCGAATCTGTACTTTGGATTTAACCAAAAGGAATAGCTAATAAGCAGCCTTCTATACTTAAAAAGTTTTCTTCCTTCCAATGCATATTTGACTCTTCTTTTTAATTCTGACATTTCTCATTACCATATTAAATTAAATTGTGCCACAAGTTCTAAAGTCTTCAGCACCATCCGTGTTATCTTGCCACAGAGCTAGATTTTTGTTTCCTGCTGCTGAGCCTAAATTTTACGAAGCCATCAGAGTTTGTTACTTAGATCCTCTCCAGCCTGTGTTTCTAGGTCCCCGCTTCCGACCATCCATGATGGAAACTTCAAGTAGTGGAATTGTTTGCAGAGTTGAAAACTGAGGGCTAGAAAGAACTTTTCGCACATTGGCTTATACTAAAGTCACCTTCACTTGATTAACAGAAACAAATAAAACGCAAACTTAAAATTTCTTCCTTGTCAAATACTACATCCATGGGAAGCATGG
>NW_025802982.1:0-6944 GCF_021613505.1 Equus quagga
TCTCTCTCTCACTCTTTTTCTGTATATAGATATGTTTACCACTTTTACAAATTTTATCAACTAGAAAAAAAGATAATGTATGCAGCATGTTTTCTTAACAAAGAACATGTCGAAGTAATTACCAGTAACACTTTAGATAACAATCTTGTGTTGGGATATTTAAGATCCCATCTGGTGAATTTATTGGAATTACAAGAAAATTTACAAATATCTACACCTAAATTACTGTGACAACACCTATCAAAATTGTGATATCCAAGTGAGCTAAAGTCAGAGATAAATGTGTCCTTAAAAAATACTAACAGTCCTCATCACAAAACAATTACTCTGAAGGACATAAATGTGATGATTAGCTTTATACTGGTAGTCCTTTCACAATGTATAAATATATTAAATCATTACCGTGTACAGTTTATATACAATTTTATTTGTCCATTGTACCTCAGTAAAGAAAAATGTTTAAAAACAAAAAGTATACTGGTAAATAAGTGAGTTAAATGTGAAAATCCAGCCACATGATTCATTTTAATTGACTAGTGACTAAGTTTAAACATAACATTCTTATAGCCAAAATTAATTTTAATAATACACTTTACTAATCAGCCCTACCTATATGGAATCATTGCAATTCAATAGAATAATCATTAATGAGATATTTTACATTTCCTTCATATTAAGTCTTCTAAATTCAATGTGGACTATTTTATACTTAAGCATACCTCAATTTGGAGAAGCCACTTTTCAAGTGCCCAATAGCCACTTGTAGATAGTGGTTACCATATTGGACAGCACTACTTCCAAAGATAAAGCGCAGCTGAATAAACCTAAAGTATCTGATTATGTATGCTTTATGAGCTAAATATAAAAGAAAATATATAGCTATGACTGTGTATTCTGATCATATCTATATATTTTTGTGTATATATATATATAAAGAAATCAAAGAATGAATTAATAAAAAGAATGAAACTGAGAACCACTAATAGTAAGAATTCACAATAATGAAAGCTCTTAATTTAAAAAATATTATAATTTTAAAACCCTATAGCATACTGGAACATAAAGAGAGAGAGCAAGAGAGAAGTTGCAAACAAACACCCTGAAGAACTGAAAACACAGCAACTATGGGTGGACGAGTTGAGCCTAGAGCTGCTGGATGAACACGTACATACCATCATCCCAGGATATCCCCATTCCCACCCCCTACCCTTGTCTATGTCATGTTCTGAGGAACCATCCCAACCCTTTTTGCATAAACAGGGCTCCAGCAGGGACCCAGTGCTCTGGCCATCACCTGCACTGTGAAATACTGGTTGGGGCCTTGCTGCAACCCAGGGTTTCAAAGCTGCTGTCTCTGTCCTGGGGCAGGTGATTAGCCTAATCTCCTGAGAAGTCAGGAATTATCTCTGAAAATCAAATTTAAAAAAAAGAATTTTAGATACTTGTACAAAGATTTCTCAAAAACATTCTATTCTTACCTGATGATTACACCAAATGATTCACTAACATGGATAATAATTTCAAAGCAATGGAAGTGGACATGAATGGATACAAATGGTGGATTCAAAACGTCCTTCACAAATTCAATGCTGTTCCAAAAATATTTTTCACAGGAAATTTTGTTGTAGGGTAAACAGCACCTATAGGTTTCACAAAGAAAGGGCGTTGCTTATTTTAATTCATCATTGTTATTATTTGAGAAAATAAAACAAAAGCCTCCAAAGGAAAACAAGAACTGTTTATTCAGATTGTCACAGTCGATGGGAAGGAGTCAGCCAGTGACACTTGGGTTTTGGCAGAGACTCAAAGGTAGGCAGGGGACTGGACCTCTTTATAGTGGGAAAAGGGAAGTCTCCAGGTGTGCCCTTATTGGAGGCTTTTGGAATGAGAGAGCTGTAGGCAGCCCAGGGGTGCATATTTGACTTTTTCTGATTGGTCCTAATTTGGAAGCAGGAACAAAACTTTGGAAGCTGCCAGTTATTAAAATAATCCTGGATATTTGTGACAGATTATTACTGGGAGTTACTGTTTGGCTTCCTGGATTGTTACTAGAGATAGTGGTCTAATTTACTACAAATCTGACTTACAAAAGGCTGGCTTCTTGGCCTGGTTACTCTAGATTGTGGGTCAGAGCTCTATTTTTACATATGACCTGGCCATTAACTGTAATTAAGTCTCTCATATTATTTTACATTTGTATTTCAAACAATGAAGTAGCTCAAAAATATAATAAAAAGTAAAATATTTAAATTGATGTTTTATATATTTAAAATAATTATTTTAATTACTTTACTAAAATTATATATGAAAATAAAAGAAACATTTATTTATGAAAACAAAAAGTAAATTATATGTCAAAAGTAGATCCAAATTCATAGAATACTACAAAAATGATCTGATAATAAATTTGAAAATGTAAAATACACTTTGAAAAAATCCATATTCAACTCAATAAGAAATAAAAATATGAATAATCTATAGCAATCAAAGACATCAATTGATAATCAAAGCTATTCCACACCTCTAGTCAAGTCAGCAGTACCTGTCTTTTGGCAGAGTTTTATCAAACGCTTTTTCTCAAGATACAGATACTCACTTTGTACAAATTTTTCACACAACTGAAAATCAGAAATTTTTTCCAAACATTTAGCATGCAACCTTACACCAAAATGAGGCAATATCTCAAAAAAGAGAACATGTCAAATATGCACACATTACCTGCCTACAGCTTCCCCATGCCCTTCTGCAGCCTACTCTGTGTCCTGGAGTCTAGACTTCCTGGTCTACACCAACAAGCTCACCTCCCTTGATTGGGTTGGATCTGACCAATGCAGAGTCTGCAGTAGAGCAGATTAGGGGATTATGCTGTCAGGATTGCACACTTCCAGCTCTCTTTTTGTACAGGTCCCTTGGGTTTTTTCCAAACTCTGGCTGAAGCTCACAGCTTGGCTAGGTATCTCTTTTGTCCATCTCACTCTTTTTTTTAATTTTACTCCTTCTTTTAATGATTTCAGGCCAAAGAAGGCATATAATGGTGCCATGTAAATACCTAAAATTATGAGTTCAGATATTCACAAGTATCTGCTTGTAAATATCTATGCTCACATTCCAAGACCACTTTGCACTCACATCCAAGGGAGAAAAACATATTTAAACTACAAATTACACACAGGACACCTATATCAACTGGTCAATGTTCAAACAAGGCCAAGACATATGCCTGTTAAAGTGTTAAACATGTAATTTAGCACCTCACAAAAGTTCGAAAAGTATAAATGGCAATCACACAGTCAGCCATCTTAATGAAGTATGAAGTCAGTCATACCATATGAAGTTGACAATATTTAAAATTATTAAGATGAGATTTTCAGTGTGATAGTATCATAAAACAATACACAAAATTCAAGAGACTGTAAGCGAACTTTACAGTGATCTTAACTGTCAAGCATATTGAACAAAATTTCAGGAAAGTATATAATATATGAAAAAAAAGTTGAAGAATACAAAGACAGAATGATAACCAATGATGTGTCTAATCAGAGATATAGTCTCAAGATATTTTCCCACGTAGAACTTATTATAACAAAAGGAAATAGAGTAACTTCACTATGGAGACCTTGACAGGCATCATGTTAAAGTAATTAAAATTAACATCAGTAGCAGTAGAAGAAATTGACATGGTGGGTTTCCGTTTTTCTTGCTGTTTCATTATTTTTTCCATCTTCTTGAGATACAATTGACATAAAGCATATGTAATTGGCGTCGCTTGTCTTTCTGATAGTAGCCATTCTAACAGGTGTGAGGTGACATCTCATTGGGGTTTTGATTTACATTTCCCTGATGATTAGTGATGTTGAGCAATTTTTTCATGTACTTATCGGCTATTTGTATATGTTCTTTGGAAAAAATGTTTATTCAGTCTTTTGCCTACTTTCATACCAGATTTTTTTTTTGGCTATTGAGTTGTTTGAGTTTCTCATATATTTTAGATATCAATCCCTTATCAGATAAATAGTTTGCAAGTACTGCCTCTCATTCTGTCGGGTGCCTTTTCCAATTTATTGATTGTTTCCTTTGCTTTGCAGAAGTTCTTTAATTTGATGTAGTCTCATTTATTTTTGCTTTTTCTGCAAAAAAATCTTTGCCAAAGACTAAACTCAAGAAACGTTTTTCATCTGTTTTCTTCTAAGAGTTTTACTATATCCGATCTTATGTTTATATTTTTAATCCATTTTGAATTAATTTTTCTGTGAGTGGTGTAAGATTGGGTCCAATTTCATTTTTCTGCATGTGGTTATACAGTTCTCTCATTACCATTCATTTCCTCAGTTCATCTTTTTTTCTCCCTTGATGAATATTAGTTGTCTACATGAATAGGTTTATTTTGTTGCTGTCAGTCTGTGCCAGTGGATTGTGTTTCTATTTTTATGCCAGTATCATACTGTTTTGATTGCTATAGCTTTGTAATAAAGTTTAAAATAAGGAAATGGGATGTCTCTAGCTTTATTCTTCTTTCTCAGGATTGCTGTTTCTATTCGGGTTCTTTTGTGGCACCATACTAACTTGAGGATGTTTTTTTCTATTTCTCTGAAAAGTGTTATTCAAATTTTGATAGGGATTGAATTGAGTCCATAAAAGGTTTTGTGTAGTATAAACATTTTAACAATTTTAAATCTTCCAATCTATGAACACATTTTCTTTCCACTTATTTGTGTCTTCTTCATTTTATTTCAACACTCTCATAATTTTCAGTTTACAGGTTTTTCCTATCCTTGGATAAATTGGTTCCAGAATATGATATTTTCGGGGGAAATGGATTGTTTTCTTTATTTATTTTTCAGATAATTTATTGTTAGTGTATAGAAATGCAACAAATTTTTGTATGTTTATTTTGTATCCTGCAACTTTATTGAATTTTTTTTATTAGATCTAATAGTTTTTGGTGGAGTCTTTGGGGTTTTCTATACATGAGATTATATCATCTGCAAACAGAGACGATTTTCTTCTTCCTTTCCAATTCCGATGCATTGTATTTCTTCTTCTGAATTGCTCTGGCTAGGTCTTCTAGTATTAGATTGAATAGGAGCGGTAAGAGTGCACACCCTTGTCTTGTTCCTTATCTTAGCAAAAATCTTTCAATCTTTCACGAGTGAGTTTTATGTTTGTTGTAAGATTGTCGTATATGGCCTTTGATTATGTTGAAGTTCATTCCTTCTATACTCAATTTGTTGAGAGATTTTACATGAAAGCATATTGACTTTTATCAAATGCTTTTCCTACATCTATTGAGATGGACATTTGATTTTTGTCCTTTATTTTATTAATGTGGTATATCACATTTATTGATTTGTGTATGTTGAATCATCCTCAGATCACAGAGGTAAATCTTACTTGATCATGGTTTTTGATACTTTTAATGTACTTTCAATTCAGTTTACTAGTATTTGTTGAGAATTTTTGCCTCTATATTCATCAGGGATATGGCCCTGTAGTTTTATTATCTTGTAGTGCCCTTGTCTTGCTTTGGTATTAGGGTAATGCTGGCCTCATAAAATGAGTTTGGAAATACTCCCTCCTCTTCTATCTTTCAGAAGAGTTTGTGAAGGATTGATATTAATTCTTCTTCAGATATTTGGAAGAATTCACCAGTGAAACATATGGTCTTGGGCTTTTATCTTCTTGGGAGGTATTTGATTACTAAAACAATTTCTTCACTCTTTTTGTTCTGTTCATATTTTCAGTTTGTTCATTTTAGTCTTGATAGGTGTATGCTTCTATGAATGTATCCATTTCTTCTGGGGTATCCAATGCTGGTGTATAATTTTTCATAGTAATGTCTTATGATCCTTTGTATTTCGGTGATATTAGTTGTAATGCATCATTTTGTACATCTGATTTTGTTTAACTCATTGATCTCTCTTTTTTCTTAGCATAGCTAAGAGTTTGTCAATTTTGTTTATCTTATCAAAATATGCTCTTAGTTTTATTGTTCTTTTCTGTTGTTTTTCTCTATTATATTTATTTCTGCTCTGATCTTTATTATTTCCTTTCTTCTGCTAACTTTGGGCTGATTTTGTTCATTTTTGTTGTTCTTGTTCCTTGAAGTGTGAGCTTAAGTTGTTTACTGGTGATTTTTCTTCTTTTTTAATATAGGCACTTATCATTATAAACATTCCTCTTAGAACTTCTTTGGCTGCATCTCATAAATTTTGGTATGCTCTTTCCACTTTTGTTTCAAGATCTTTTTAAATTTTCAATTTGATTTTCTTGTTTGAACCATTAGTTGTTCAGGAGTGTGCTGTTTACTGTTCACATTTTTGTGAATTTTCTAGTTTCCTCCTTTTGTTGACTTCTAGTTTTATGCTACTGTGGTTGGAAAAGATACTTGGTATGATTTAAACCTTCTTATATTTGCATCTTCTGTGACTTAATATTTGATATGTCTTGGAGAATGTTCCCTGTATTCTTGAGAATAAGGCGTATTCTATTATTGTTGAATGGAATGTTCTGCAAATGTTTCTTATATCAATTTTGTCTAAGGTTTCATTAAAGTCCAATGTTTCCTTGTTGATTTTCTCCCTGAATAATTTATCCATTGTTGAAAGTTGGGTATTGAAGTAGCTACTATTATTATATCGTTGTCTAATTCTACGTTCAGATCTGTTAGTGTTTGCTTCATATTCTTAGGTGTTCCAATGTTTGTTGTATATATATTTACAATTGTTATATCTCTTGATGAGTTGACTTCTTTACCATTGCATAATGATCTTTGTCTCTTGTTACAATTTTGTCTTAAAGTCGATTTTGTCTGATATATATATAGCTACCCTGCTCTCTTTCCGGTTGCATGGAACATATTCTGTCCTCCCATGACTGTGATCCTTTGTGTGAACTCAAAGCTGAAGTGAGTCTCTTGTAGGCAGCATAGAGTTGGTTATTTTTTT
>NW_025802983.1:0-3198 GCF_021613505.1 Equus quagga
GCACTTGGACAAGGGCTAGGAGGCTATTCTCCTGAGGAATGGACCAGTGATGAAATTATCTTCTCTATAGGCCACAAAATGTATCCAATTCCCCCGTTATTATTATTATTATTGTTACTGTTTCTGTGTGGAGAAAGCATACTAAGGAAGTATTGCAAGGCTCTTGGGTCTCCCTTCCTAAATCTTATTGACTCCAGTTGTCCCCATAAAGCTTTAGGACACTAAGTCTCAGGCTTGGACTGCTCTTAACAGTTGAGTTAATAAATGAGAGGTCAAGAAATGGTATAATAAGTGAAAGAATATTTTTTCTGGCTTTGAATGACTGCTAAAACTGAAAGTATCAATACTGAGAAGGCATCATCTCCAAATCTGGGACGCCATTTCCACTATACACAGGGACTCATAATTTATAACTTCATGAAACTGAAAGTGAGCTGTGGAAATGAGTTCTTCCTCCCAAGAACAGAAGATCTAACTTCTTGAGATACCTATCTGGATCCTATGATCTTTTTCACAAATAACTATCCCTATGTCGAGAAATCAGCTCTGGTGGTTGTCAGGTTTGACCAGTGGATGCTACACAACTCCCAATCAGAATCAACTATTCTGTCTTACATATGAGCTGGCTCACACAAACAGTTTTTACTGTGGTTTACTGGAGAAGTGACATTTTACACATTTACACAAAACAGAGTTACATTGATTCATAGTCCCTGTACTTTCCCCAATAAGTATATTTAAAACGATTTTACCTATAATGTCCTGAAGCATCAAAGATTGATCAACATAGAACTTCTTGTTTTATACAAGAAACGCGGTGTTGACCTCAGGAGGGTATGTTCTAGTTTCTCAAGCAATGACGATTTCCTCATGAATACATTATTATTACTAGTAATATTGCTACAAAATCAATCAGACTATGAATTGGGAACTCTGCAGCTATCTAAACTCTTTCTTTTTAGAAATAGCCCTGACAAACTGATAATTGACTTGTGTGTCTGCCTTCCTGGTTGGCAGGGAGCACTGTTCTAATCTGTGCATTCAGAGTCATTTCTAGTAAAATCTTAGGTAAATGTACCTCCAATTATCCATGCCTTCCTTGGGTCTTGTTTTCCCTATCTGTGAAGTAACAGTATTTGGCTTCTTAATTTTGAAACACTTAGCCTGTCTTAACTATAACTCTGAGCTGACCATGGGTACTTTTTACACAAAGAACATAAGAAGAACTCTCCAGTCGGAGTGCGATAGAAGTCTATAGTTAAGGGTCTTCATCTTCATTGTTTAAGGTCAGAAGGTGTGAACGGAACATGTTCTGAATTTTTAAATTTATGTAAATGATAAATTCCTTGGTTATTGCTTTTTACTAACTCCCACTGTTTGTTACTAATGTAAACTGAGAACAGATGTGGAACACAGACTTGGCTTTAGATTCTGTATGGAGTGAGGACATTGGAGTCAGAGAGGAAGGGTAGTCTTAGACGAAAATAATGACTGCAAGGACAGAACTTTAAGACTTGGATTCTTCCTTTAAAACAATCTATTGTATTTCGGATGGAGATAAGGAGGCAAAATAAAACATTATATTTTTTTATCAAACAGTGTTTTATATCTAGAGTTCTCCTCCAGTTGTATGATATTGGCCAAATGACTTAAATTTTGTTACAATATTTCTCTCATCAATGAAAGCAATAGTCCTTAAAGATATAAAAACAATGACATGCAATCTATGAAAAGATCATGACATATAGTACTCAATAAATGGCAGCTAAAATGCATGCAGGATTTAAAATCCTCTATTATGTTGGCTGTTCTCATCTTTCATTGTCATCCCTTGCTACCCTTTTTAATTTGCATTTCTTTAATTATGAATATCCTAGAAGACCTGTAATCTAATAAAGTGAAAGCCATCTATTACTCAGTTATTATAAAGATTCAGTAAGTATAGAATCATTGAAAGAACGTATATATATTCCTCATAGAATGTATTTTTTTTTTTTAAAGATTTTATTTTTTCCTTTTTCTCCCCAAAGCCCCTCCGGTACATAGTTGTATATTCTTCGTTGTGGGTCCTTCTAGTTGTGGTATGTGGGACGCTGCCTCAGCGTGGTTTGATGAGCTGTGCCATGTCCGCGCCCAGGATTCAAACCAACGAAACACTGGGCCGCCTGCAGCGGAGCGCGCGAACTTAACCACTCGACCACGGGGCCAGCCCCAGCTCATAGAATGTATTTTGTCTTGAAACATAAATTATATTCATTTGCCAATATGTTCATATAAAGGCAGCCAAAATTTGGTCTTAGAATATTTTCAGGTGTTACATATGTCCTCTCATGCATAAATTGCATGGAAAATGAAGTCCTCAAAATTATTTTTCTCATTTTAAGTGGAATACAAATTATTGACATTCTGAATCAAGGTATAGAATCCTTCCAGAGTTTATTATCTCTTTTCTCAATCATTTGCAATAATGTCTCTCGGGAAAATTCAACACCAAATACAAAAATATATCAGGATATATTTGCACATCTCTAAAATATTCAACTTAGTGGGGTTTTTTCTCTTTCAAAATACATTATTTTCTACTTAAAGTAGCCACACATTATAAACTTTAGAATGTGACAGTCACATGATTTCTTTAGTAAGCCCCAAGATTTCCATGAGCATTCCCGGAGCTTACAGCCTGAGCAGTGGTCCTGAGGTTTCAAACATTAAATCTTTTTCCACAACCACAAATTCCTTTCAGGTTTGGGTTATTTAATCACCAGCTAATTTGCCTTGAACATAGTCTACTTTCTATTTCTGAAAGTATCAGCTATGCTTCCTTTTTATGAACACTCTGATTTCATCTTGCACAACTTCATCAGGATCTTCTCTGGTCTTCATAGATTCTAAAGCATAAGAGAGGCCATTACGATCCTCAGTGTAGACACCAAATTTCACACCCACGTGTTCAAGTTCATCTCTAAGTAGCTATTTCATCTTGTTTGCTGCCAGAGATGTCGGGCCGAGGGTGGTCCAAATGGGCCGCAGCTTGCTCTCGCTCACATCCTGGACAGTGGCCCTGAATAACGCTGACTCGGGCCATGCGGGTGCCCCGGTGCCTCAGGCCAGAGTTCAGACACTGCAGCCTCTCTTCCTGGACACAGTGGGTGCATTGAGCCAACTTAATTTTTATAAAGTAATTCCCTTTATTTTCAC
>NW_025802983.1:3208-5874 GCF_021613505.1 Equus quagga
AAAAGAATAAAACATTATAGAAAATAGTATTCAAATTGTATCTTGTTGCACACATGGGGACTAGCATTATTATTTTGACCTTAAAACATTCTTACTGATAAAATCCAAGGGTTTCACCACATTTTCAGGGAAAACTACTTCTTCATCCTGCTTCGGATCTGCTGGGTCTTTACACTGTAGATGATTGGATTCATCAGGGGTGGAAAGAGAATATAGATATTGCCCATAAGGACATGGACCAAAGGTGAGAGATGCTTTCCAAAGCGGTGCACCGTGGTGAGACCAATGATGGGAATATAAAAAACCAGGACAGCACAGATGTGGGAGACACAGGTCTGCAAGGACTTGAGCCTCTCCTCCCGGGATGCAGTTGCCAGCACCGTACGCAAGATGAAAATATAGGAGATAAGAATGAGGACGGCATCCAACAACACGGTACAAATCACCAGAGCCAGGGCATAGAAGCTGTTGAAGCGGATGTCAGAGCAGGCTAGCTGGAGTAAGTCCTGATGAAGGCAGAAAGAGTGAGAGAGGATGTGGGGACAGCAGTAAGGAAAGAACTTCAAACGAATGATGACGGCAAGAATAGACAAAGCACTTCTTATCAAAATGGTCACCATAAAATGAATGACTCTATTATTAGTCAGGATGGACGTATACCTCAGAGGATTGCAAATTGCTATAAAGCGATCAAAGGCCATGGCGAGAAGGACTCCAGACTCTGTGCACGAGAGTCCATGAATAAAGTAACTTTGGGCAATGCAGGCATCCAGATTGACTTCTTGGTTGAGCCCCCAGAGGATCCCCAGGACCGTGTGCACTGTGGACAGCCCCATGCACAGGTCGGTGAGGGCCAGCAAGGCCAGAAAATAGAACATGGGCTGGTGCAGGCTCGACTCAGTCCGGATCACATGGAGCACCATGCAGTTTCCCAGGAAAACCATAGCATAGACGGAGGAGAAGGGAATTGAAAACCAGGGATGGTACTGGTCTAGGCCAGGGAACCCTGTGAGAATAAATATCGAGGAATTAATAATGGAAGCAGAAGAAGCAGACATGAGCATTTGGAGCTAATTCCCAAGGAAAGGTAAAGATTCACAGTTTTGTGTATATTATCTGGCTTTGAGAACAGTTTAACATAACACAGTGCTCAGAGCTTATGTAGCACAAGTTAAGTTAATTGTAGAACCCCAGGGAAGTCAACTGTAGGAGAAGCTACAGCACAAGATGGTTTCACAGAGAACGTCCTTGATGTCAGGTCTCAGAGGTTATAGAAGCAAATCAATGTCTGACCACTATAGGCAATTGATCTCTAACTTCCGTCCCTTGTAGTCTCTCTGAGCACTTTGCACCACACACACCAGGTGACAGTGACTCAAGTTATTGAGAGCGTAAGGCTGCTCCTGCTCTGCTGATCCTGGGTAACCTCTGAACGCTCTCTCCTTCCCCAGTCCTTGTGTACAGGGAGTCAGAAGGCTCAGAGTTAGGAGGAAGGAATGAAAAGGATTGTGGGAGCTGGTGAACCCGGGATCCAGGGAGAGCACTATTCTCTTGTGAAGGATGATGCAAGTGAAAGATTCTTCCTGGTTCTTCCAGGCTAGCAGTTTCCTGGGATTGTGAGGAAAGGATAAGTAGCAGCATTTTCCCCAGAGTCCACAACTTTTCTAATCTTAGAGGGAGGGTGACTCATGGCATTGACTGAAAATGGACTGGGTTGACTGTGCTCAGAAGAAGCTAAGAAGCAAACATCCAAAGGGAAAGATAGTATCAGAAATCTGAAGAATTTTTGTGTCCATTTCAGTCTGAAATAAACTATAATGTTTACATAAGATTTATTTATTGTTTTCCGCTTAAGGAAATTTTTATTTTTCACTGAATTCCTCAGTCAAACTCTCTCCCTTTTTTGAACTCCAGAGAAATGTGTCTCCTTTCTGACAGGTGTAGTATAAGAGCTGTATATAAAAAAGTTTCATAAAAATACTATAAAATGACACACACCATACTGCTAAAACATTTACTTATGTGTTAGTTGTACATAGTTAATTATGTACTTATGGTGGGCAGCATGGAGGCATACAGGCGCAGGGCGGTCACTGCCAGCAGACAGAAAGTAGTACATGGGCTGGTGCAGGGAGATCTAAGAGCACGAGTGTAAACTCAAACTCAAGTACGTCAGAATTAGAACGAAGCTTATAGACCCTGCAGCATCCCCAGCATTGTAGTGATGAGGTTCCAGTGACTCCAAAACGGCAAGAACTTGTCAAGTATCAGATCTCCTGTAAACCTCAGGATACACCACATTTGCGAATGCAACCACTGTCCTCCATTCCTCCATGTTTTCTGTCCCCTGAACCTTGTGGGTCTCTCAGCTGCCAATCCATGTATTTTCTACTGTGGGCTATTTTGTCCCAGACCCTAGTAGAAGATGAATCTATTTTAAAGTATTTCTCAATCCCTCTTCAACAAAACCCAGCCAGGAGCTTTCTGCAAATCCACAATGATCCAACATAAGAATAACAATAGCCGGTAAGAGCAACTGAATTTTGAGGAGTCATGGGTTTGTTTGTTTTTCACAGACATTGTCTTGAGTTGAAAACTGTTGTGATGATAACTAATTTGTCTGGAGATATGTACACTAGTATTCAACTCCTTTCCAAAAGAGATCC
>NW_025802983.1:5884-7113 GCF_021613505.1 Equus quagga
GGGGGGCAAGACCTCTGTAGAAATCCTTGTGAAGGTCACAGCTCTGGGAAATAGATCCAGTAAAATCTTAGACCCACTAAGGTTTAATTAGTAGATTATTGTATGCTTGCCTCTTCCACGTACCATACCTTATCACTAACCCAAAAAGTTTCCAGTATAATAATAATGGATTGCAGCTAAAAGAGCTGCAAAACACAGATTTTCTCTGAAGAAGAATATATTGGGATAACTAAAGTCAAGGGAGACTAAAGAACAAGGACAGTACCTTCTCCTATCTACAGCTACAGCAAACACAACCCTACTTCTAGTCAGATTAACATAAATTCTCATGCTAAAGGTATAACGACCTACCTCCTATTGTGCAATAAAACATGCCTTATTGTCAACAAAAATTATAAGGTGTGCAAAAAGGAAAGATGAAAACACACTCCAAGGAGACAAAGCAATTCATCACATAGAATCAGATATATCACAGAATATGTAACTATCAAATGGGAATTTATTTGTCTATGAATAAAACATTATGGACTCTAATGGAAACAGTAAACATGAAAAAAACAAATGGCATTGGAAGCAGAGAGACAGAAATGCTAAGACAGAATCAAAAGGACAGGCTAGACTTGAAAAACCACTGTTATAGAAATGAAGAATGCCTTTGATGAACTAATTGATGGATTTAAACAAGAATAAAAAAGAATAAATCAACTTGAAGGTCAGTCGGTAGAAACTTCCCAAACTAAAGTGAAAAGAGAAAAAAATGAATGAAAACTAGAACACTCAAGCCCTACAGAACAATGTAGAGGATGTAACATATATGTAATTTGAATGCCAGAAGAAGAAACAGAGAACAAAGTAGAAGAAATATATGAAGCAATAATGGTGGAGAATTTTCCATGGTTAGTGACTGAAAACAAACCACAGATCCAGGAATCCCATCCGACAGAAGAAGGAACAATGCTGCAATAAATGCGTCAGTCAAAGTTTATTCAAGTGAAGAATTCAAAGACAAAGAGAAAAATCTTGAAAGAATCCATTGTGTGGAGGGAAGACTTACCGATAAAGGAAGAAGAATAAGATTTATAGCAAAATCTTCTTCAGAAACAATGCAAGCAAGAGGAGAGTGGAATGAAATATTTCACATATTTAAAGAAAAAAACCCCACCAACCCAGAATTTCATTTTCAGTGAAAATATTCTTCAAATATTAAGGAGAAATGCAGATGCAGATTT